>NW_024060498.1:0-24027 GCF_016432855.1 Salvelinus namaycush | reverse complement strand
TATCAGTCCCTCTACAGTGTTCTGATCCAATCTATCAGTACACATCTACAGGTCTGATCCAATCTATAAGTCCCTCTACAGTATCCAATTATCAGTCCCTCTACAGTGTTCTGATCAATCTATCAGTCCCTCTACAGTGTCCTGATCCAATCTATCAGTCCCTCTACAGTGTTCTGATCCAATCTATCAGTCCCTCTTACAGTGTTCTGATCCATCTATCAGTCCCTCTACAGTGTTCTGATCCAATCTATCAGTCCCTCTACAGTGTTCTGATCCAATCTATCAGTCCCTCTACAGTGTTCTGATCCAATCTATCAGTCCCTCTACAGTGTCCTGATCCAATCTATCAGTCCCTCTACAGTGTCCTGATCCAATCTATCAGTCCCTCTACAGTTCTGATCCAATCTATCAGTCCCTCTACAGTGTTCTGATCCAATCTATCAGTCCCTCTACAGTGTTCTGATCCAATCTATCAGTCCTCTACAGTGTCCTGATCCAATCTATCAGTCCCTCTACAGTGTTCTGATCCAATCTATCAGTCCCTCTACAGTGTCCTGATCCAATCTATCACCCGGTTTCCATCTAGTCCTCTACAGTGTTCTGATCCAATCTATCAGTCCCTCTACAGTGTTCTGATCCAATCTATCAGTCACTCTACAGTGTTCTGATCCAATCTATCAGTCCCTCTACAGTGTTCTGATCCAATCTATCAGTCCCTCTACAGTGTTCTGATCCAATCTATCAGTCCCTCTACAGTGTTCTGATCCAATCTATCAGTCCCTCTACAGTATCCAATCTATCAGTCCCTCTACAGTGTTCTGATCCAATCTATCAGTCCCTCTACAGTGTCCTGATCCAATCTATCAGTTCCTCTACAGTATCCAATCTATCAGTCCCTCTACAGTGTTCTGATCCAATCTATCAGTCCCTCTACAGTGTCCTGATCCAATCTATCAAGTCCCTCTACAGTGTTCTGATCCAATCTATCAGTCCCTCTACAGTGTTCTGATCCAATCTATCAGTCCCTCTACAGTGTCTGATCCAATCTATCAGTCCCTCTACAGTGTCCTGATCCAATCTATCAGTCCCTCTACAGTGTTCTGATCCAATCTATCAGTCCCTCTACAGTGTCCAATCTATCAGTCCCTCTACAGTGTCCTGATCCAATCTATCAGTCCCCCTACAGTGTCCTGATCCAATCTATCAGTCCCTCTACAGTGTCCTGATCCAATCTATCAGTCCCTCTACAGTGTTCTGATCCAATCTATCAGTCCCTCTACAGTGTTCTGATCCAATCTATCAGTCCCTCTACAGTGTTCTGATCCAATCTATCAGTCCCTCTACAGTGTTCTGATCCAATCTATCAGTCCCTCTACAGTGTTCTGATCCAATCTATCAGTCCCTCTACAGTGTTCTGATCCAATCTATCAGTCCCTCTACAGTGTTCTGATCCAATCTATCAGTCCCTCTACAGTGTTCTGATCCAATCTATCAGTCCCTCTACAGTGTTCTGATCCAATCTATCAGTCCCTCTACAGTGTTCTGATCCAATCTATCAGTCCCTCTACAGTGTTCTGATCCAATCTATCAGTCCCCTCTACAGTGTTCTGATCCAATCTATCAGTCCCTCTACAGTGTTCTGATCCAATCTATCAGTCCCTCTACAGTGTCCTGATCCAATCTATCAGTCCCTCTACAGTGTTCTGATCCAATCTATCAGTCCCTCTACAGTGTTCTGATCCAATCTATCAGTCCCTCTACAGTGTTCTGATCCAATCTATCAGTCCCTCTACAGTGTTCCTGATCCAATCTATCAGTCCCTCTACAGTGTTCTGATCCAATCTATCAGTCCCTCTACAGTGTCCTGATCCAATCTATCAGTCCCTCTACAGTGTTCTGATCCAATCTATCAGTCCCTCTACAGTGTTCCTGATCCAATCTATCAGTCCCTCTACAGTGTCCTGATCCAATCTATCAGTCCCTCTACAGTGTTCTGATCCAATCTATCAGTCCCTCTACAGTGTTCTGATCCAATCTATCAGTCCCTCTACAGTGTTCTGATCCAATCTATCAGTCCCTCTACAGTGTTCTGATCCAATCTATCAGTCCCTCTACAGTGTTCTGATCCAATCTATCAGTCCCTCTACAGTGTTCCTGATCCAATCTATCAGTCCCTCTACAGTGTTCTGATCCAATCTATCAGTCCCTCTACAGTGTCCTGATCCAATCTATCAGTCCCTCTACAGTGTTCCTGATCCAATCTATCAGTCCCTCTACAGTGTCCAATCTATCAGTCCCTCTACAGTGTTCTGATCCAATCTATCAGTCCCTCTACAGTGTTCTGATCCAATCTATCAGTCCCTCTACAGTGTTCTGATCCAATCTATCAGTCCCTCTGCAGTGTTCTGATCCAATCTATCAGTCCCTCTACAGTGTTCTGATCCAATCTATCAGTCCCTCTACAGTGTCCTGATCCAATCTATCAGTCCCTCTACAGTGTTCTGATCCAATCTATCAGTCCCTCTACAGTGTCCTGATCCAATCTATCAGTCCCTCTACAGTATCCAATCTATCAGTCCCTCTACAGTATCCAATCTATCAGTCCCTCTACAGTGTTCTGATCCAATCTATCAGTTCCTCTACAGTGTTCTGATCCAATCTATCAGTCCCTCTACAGTGTCCTGATCCAATCTATCAGTCCCTCTACAGTATCCAATCTATCAGTCCCTCTACAGTGTTCTGATCCAATCTATCAGTCCCCCTACAGTGTTCTGATCCAATCTATCAGTCCCTCTACAGTGTTCTGATCCAATCTATCAGTCCCTCTACAGTGTTCTGATCCAATCTATCAGTCCCTCTACAGTGTCCTGATCCAATCTATCAGTCCCTCTACAGTGTCCTGATCCAATCTATCAGTCCCTCTACAGTGTTCTGATCCAATCTATCAGTCCCTCTACAGTGTTCTGATCCAATCTATCAGTCCCTCTACAGTGTTCTGATCCAATCTATCAGTCCCTCTACAGTGTTCTGATCCAATCTATCAGTCCCTCTACAGTGTCCAATCTATCAGTCCCTCTGCAGTGTTCTGATCCAATCTATCAGTCCCTCTACAGTGTTCTGATCCAATCTATCAGTCCCTCTACAGTGTTCTGATCCAATCTATCAGTCCCTCTACAGTGTTCTGATCCAATCTATCAGTCCCTCTACATTGTTCTGATCCAATCTATCAGTCCCTCTACAGTGTCCTGATCCAATCTATCAGTCCCTCTACAGTGTTCTGATCCAATCTATCAGTCCCTCTACAGTGTTCTGATCCAATCTATCAGTCCCTCTACAGTGTTCTGATCCAATCTATCAGTCCCTCTACAGTGTCCTGATCCAATCTATCAGTCCCTCTACAGTGTTCTGATCCAATCTATCAGTCCCTCTACAGTGTTCTGATCCAATCTATCAGTCCCTCTACAGTGTTCTGATCCAATCTATCAGTCCCTCTATAGTGTCCTGATCCAATCTATCAGTCCCTCTACAGTGTTCTGATCCAATCTATCAGTCCCTCTACAGTGTCCTGATCCAATCTATCAGTCCCTCTACAGTGTCCAATCTATCAGTCCCTCTACAGTGTTCTGATCCAATCTATCAGTCCCTCTACAGTGTTCTGATCCAATCTATCAGTCCCTCTACAGTGTCCTGATCCAATCTATCAGTCCCTCTACAGTGTTCTGATCCAATCTATCAGTCCCTCTACAGTGTTCTGATCCAATCTATCAGTCCCTCTACAGTGTTCTGATCCAATCTATCAGTCCCTCTACAGTGTTCTGATCCAATCTATCAGTCCCTCTACAGTGTTCTGATCCAATCTATCAGTCCCTCTACAGTGTTCTGATCCAATCTATCAGTCCCTCTACAGTGTCCTGATCCAATCTATCAGTCCCTCTACAGTGTCCTGATCCAATCTATCAGTCCCTCTACAGTGTTCTGATCCAATCTATCAGTCCCTCTACAGTGTTCTGATCCAATCTATCAGTCCCTCTACAGTGTCCTGATCCAATCTATCAGTCCCTCTACAGTGTCCTGATCCAATCTATCAGTCCCTCTGCAGTGTCCTGATCCAATCTATCAGTCCCTCTACAGTGTCCTGATCCAATCTATCAGTCCCTCTACAGTGTCCTGATCCAATCTATCAGTCCCCCTACAGTGTCCTGATCCAATCTATCAGTCCCTCTACAGTGTCCAGTCTATCAGTCCCTCTACAGTGTCCTGATCCAATCTATCAGTCCCTCTACAGTGTTCTGATCCAATCTATCAGTCCCTCTACAGTGTTCTGATCCAATCTATCAGTCCCCCTACAGTGTTCTGATCCAATCTATCAGTCCCTCTACAGTGTTCTGATCCAATCTATCAGTCCCTCTACAGTGTCCTGATCCAATCTATCAGTCCCTCTACAGTGTTCTGATCCAATCTATCAGTCCCTCTACAGTGTTCTGATCCAATCTATCAGTCCCTCTACAGTGTTCTGATCCAATCTATCAGTCCCTCTACAGTGTTCTGATCCAATCTATCAGTCCCTCTACAGTGTCCTGTTCCAATCTATCAGTCCCTCTACAGTGTCCAGTCTATCAGTCCCTCTACAGTGTCCTGATCCAATCTATCAGTCCCTCTACAGTGTTCTGATCCAATCTATCAGTCCCTCTACAGTGTCCTGATCCAATCTATCAGTCCCTCTACAGTGTTCTGATCCAATCTATCAGTCCCTCTACAGTGTTCTGATCCAATCTATCAGTCCCTCTACAGTGTCCTGATCCAATCTATCAGTCCCTCTACAGTGTCCTGATCCAATCTATCAGTCCCTCTACAGTGTTCTGATCCAATCTATCAGTCCCTCTACAGTGTCCTGATCCAATCTATCAGTCCCTTTACAGTGTTCTGATCCAATCTATCAGTCCCTCTACAGTGTTCTGATCCAATCTATCAGTCTCTCTACAGTGTCCTGATCCAATCTATCAGTCCCTCTACAGTATCCAATCTATCAGTCCCTCTACAGTGTTCTGATCCAATCTATCAGTCCCTCTACAGTGTTCTGATCCAATCTATCAGTCCCTCTACAGTGTTCTGATCCAATCTATCAGTCCCTCTACAGTGTTCTGATCCAATCTATCAGTCCCTCTACAGTGTCCAGTCTATCAGTCCCTCTACAGTGTCCTGATCCAATCTATCAGTCCCTCTACAGTGTTCTGATCCAATCTATCAGTCCCTCTACAGTGTCCAGTCTATCAGTCCCTCTACAGTGTCCTGATCCAATCTATCAGTCCCTCTACAGTGTTCTGATCCAATCTATCAGTCCCTCTACAGTGTCCAATCTATCAGTCCCTCTACAGTGTTCTGATCCAATCTATCAGTCCCTCTACAGTGTCCTGATCCAATCTATCAGTCCCTCTACAGTATCCAATCTATCAGTCCCTCTACAGTGTTCTGATCCAATCTATCAGTCCCTCTACAGTGTCCTGATCCAATCTATCAGTCCCTATACAGTGTTCTGATCCAATCTATCAGTCCCTCTACAGTGTCCTGATCCAATCTATCAGTCCCTCTACAGTGTTCTGATCCAATCTATCAGTCCCCCTACAGTGTCCTGATCCAATCTATCAGTCCCTCTACAGTGTTCTGATCCAATCTATCAGTCCCTCTGCAGTGTCCTGATCCAATCTATCAGTCCCTCTACAGTGTCCTGATCCAATCTATCAGTCCCTCTACAGTGTTCTGATCCAATCTATCAGTCCCTCTACAGTGTCCAGTCTATCAGTCCCTCTACAGTGTCCTGATCCAATCTATCAGTCCCTCTACAGTGTTCTGATCCAATCTATCAGTCCCTCTACAGTGTTCTGATCCAATCTATCAGTCCCTCTACAGTGTTCTGATCCAATCTATCAGTCCCTCTACAGTGTTCTGATCCAATCTATCAGTCCCTCTACAGTGTTCTGATCCAATCTATCAGTCCCTCTACAGTGTTCTGATCCAATCTATCAGTCCCTCTACAGTATCCAATCTATCAGTCCCTCTACAGTATCCAATCTATCAGTCCCTCTACAGTGTTCTGATCCAATCTATCAGTCCCTCTACAGTGTCCTGATCCAATCTATCAGTCCCTCTACAGTGTTCTGATCCAATCTATCAGTCCCTCTACAGTGTCCTGATCCAATCTATCAGTCCCTCTACAGTATCCAATCTATCAGTCCCTCTACAGTGTTCTGATCCAATCTATCAGTCCCTCTACAGTGTCCTGATCCAATCTATCAGTCCCTCTACAGTATCCAATCTATCAGTCCCTCTACAGTGTTCTGATCCAATCTATCAGTCCCTCTACAGTGTTCTGATCCAATCTATCAGTCCCCCTACAGTGTCCTGAACCAATCTATCAGTCCCTCTACAGTATCCAATCTATCAGTCCCTCTACAGTGTTCTGATCCAATCTATCAGTCCCTCTACAGTGTTCTGATCCAATCTATCAGTCCCTCTACAGTGTCCTGATCCAATCTATCAGTCCCTCTACAGTGTTCTGATCCAATCTATCAGTCCCTCTACAGTATCCAATCTATCAGTCCCTCTACAGTGTTCTGATCCAATCTATCAGTCCCTCTACAGTGTTCTGATCCAATCTATCAGTCCCTCTACAGTGTTCTGATCCAATCTATCAGTCCCTCTACAGTGTTCTGATCCAATCTATCAGTCTCTCTACAGTGTTCTGATCCAATCTATCAGTCCCTCTACAGTGTCCTGATCCAATCTATCAGTCCCTCTACAGTGTCCTGATCCAATCTATCAGTCCCTCTACAGTGTCCTGATCCAATCTATCAGTCCCTCTACAGTGTTCTGATCCAATCTATCAGTCCCTCTACAGTGTTCTGATCCAATCTATCAGTCCCTCTACAGTGTTCTGATCCAATCTATCAGTCCCTCTACAGTGTTCTGATCCAATCTATCAGTCCCTCTACAGTGTTCTGATCCAATCTATCAGTCCCTCTACAGTGTCCTGATCCAATCTATCAGTCCCTCTACAGTGTTCTGATTCAATCTATCAGTCCCTCTACAGTGTTCTGATCCAATCTATCAGTCCCTTTACAGTGTCCTGATCCAATCTATCAGTCCCTCTACAGTGTCCTGATCCAATCTATCAGTCCCTCTACAGTGTTCTGATCCAATCTATCAGTCCCTCTACAGTGTCCTGATCCAATCTATCAGTCCCTCTACAGTATCCAATCTATCAGTCCCCCTACAGTATCCAATCTATCAGTCCCTCTACAGTGTTCTGATCCAATCTATCAGTCCCTCTACAGTGTCCTGATCCAATCTATCAGTCCCTCTGCAGTGTCCAGTCTACCAGTCACTCTGCAGTATCTAGTCAATCTGTTCCTCTGCAGTGTCCAGTCTATCTGTTCCTCTACAGTGTCCAGTCTATCAGTCACTCTGCAGTGTCCAGTCTACCAGTCACTCTGCAGTATCCAGTCTATCAGTTCCTCTACAGTGTCCAGTCTATCTGTTCCTCTATAGTGTCCAGTCTATCAGTTCCTCTACAGTGTCCAGTCTATCAGTTCCTCTACAGTGTCCAGTCTATCAGTTCCTCTACAGTGTCCAGTCTATCTGTTCCTCTACAGTGTCCAGTCTATCAGTTCCTCTACAGTATCCAGTCTATCAGTTCCTCTATAGTGTCCAGTCTATCAGTTCCTCTACAGTGTCCAGTCTATCTGTTCCTCTACAGTGTCCAGTCTATCAGTTCCTCTACAGTATCCAGTCTATCTGTTCCTCTACAGTGTCCAGTCTATCAGTTCCTCTACAGTATCCAGTCTATCTGTTCCTCTACAGTGTCCAGTCTATCAGTTCCTCTACAGTGTCCAGTCTATCTGTTCCTCTACAGTGTCCAGTCTATCTGTTCCTCTACAGTGTCCAGTCTATCAGTTCCTCTACAGTATCCAGTCTATCTGTTCCTCTACAGTGTCCAGTCTATCAGTTCCTCTACAGTATCCAGTCTATCAGTTCCTCTACAGTGTCCAGTCTGTCAGTTCCTATATTCTTGCAGCTCCACAGTGATTTGCAGGGCTATTGATTGGTCTGACTGGCTCCAGACATGCTGCTCCAACAGACACAAATCAGTGGGCAGCAGCTTTTATCTGACTGACTCCAGACATGCTGCTCCAACAGACACAAATCAGTGGGCAGCAGCTTTTATCTGACTGGCTCCAGACATGCTGTTCCAACAGACACAAATCAGTGGGCAGCAGCTTTTATCTGACTGACTCCAGACATGCTGCTCCAACAGACACAAATCAGTGAGCAGCAGCTTTTATCTGACTGGCTCCAGACATGCTGTTCCAACAGACACAAATCAGTGAGCAGCAGCTTTTATCTGACTGGCTCCAGACATGCTGCTCCAACAGACACAAATCAGTGAGCAGCAGCTTTTATCTGACTGACTCCAGACATGCTGCTCCAACAGACACAAATCAGTGAGCAGCAGCTTTTATCTGACTGGCTCCAGACATGCTGCTCCAACAGACACAAATCAGTGAGCAGCAGCTTTTATCTGACTGACTCCAGACATGCTGCTCCAACAGACACAAATCAGTGAGCAGCAGCTTTTATCTGACTGGCTCCAGACATGCTGCTCCAACAGACACAAATCAGTGAGCAGCAGCTTTTATCTGACTGGCTCCAGACATGCTGTTCCAACAGACACAAATCAGTGAGCAGCAGCTTTTAATTGTAACTGTCTTGCAGAATGGTGTTGTTTTAATATCCTGTCTATATGTTGATGTAATACACTTACTAGCAGGCAGGCCCTAGCAAGAATCAATTAAGCACAGGAGTCTCCTTTTGTTAAAAACCCAATCTGGTTGTAATGATGCATGAAGAAATATTCAAGCATTGACATTTTACTGTCAGTTTCCTTAGAAAAATCAATTAAGATAATACAGCTATGACCCAGTTCTCCAGTTAATGCTTATTAGGAATGTAATATGATTTACTGTCAGCCCTCCTCTGCATCTCATCCCATTAGCTGGTGCTGTTTCAGAGAGCAGGGAGCTGCTGCCTGGCTGCCGTACAATACCACCGTCACTTCTAGGGAAGACCTGCTAGATCAACGGGGAGGGAGAGTGGGAATGCCATTGATTGGTGGGCAGGTTAAACACGGGGAGGGAGAGTGGTAATGCCATTGATTGGTGGGCAGGTTAAACACGGGGAGGGAGAGTGGGAATGCCATTGATTGGTGGGCAGGTTAAACACGGGGAGGGAGAGTGGTAATGCCATTGATTGGTGGGCAGGTTAAACACAGTGCTCCAGGGCTCCAATACTCTTCTCTGTTCTGTTATTCTACCTCAACATGACACAGTGGCCACAACGTTACACATCAGTCATTATCATCATTCATTATCATCAGTCATTTTCATCCAGTCATTATCATCAGTCATTTTCATCCAGTCATTATCATCATTCATTATCATCAGTCATTATCATCAGTCATTATCACCGGTCATTATCATCGGTCATGCCCATCAGTCATTATCATCAGTCATTATCATCAGTCATTATCATCAGTCATTATCATCAGTCATTCTCATCAGTCATTATCATCGGTCATGACCATCAGTCATTATCATCAGTCATTATCATGGGCATCCAAAGGGCGGTTTATCCTCATTGTCATGAATACTGTAATTATCTGTATGGTCTTCCTGTCTTGTAGGGACGTTTATGGGCAATACCCCAGTGGTCCCTGGGTGAGTTTGGGGAGTAACGGATTACATGATTACATGTACATTACATGACAAAAAAAGGGTAACAGTAATCCGCTACGTTACCAGCAAAAATATTGTAATCCGATTACAGATATTATTTTTTTTAACTAGATGATTACTTAGAGGATTACTTTTAAAGGATTAAACTAGATGATTACTTTGAGGATTACTTTTAAAGGATTAATCTAGATGATTACTAAGAGGATTACTTTTAAAGGATTAAACTAGATGATTACTAAGAGGATTACTTTTAAAGGATTAAACTAGATGATTACTAAGAGGATTACTTTTAAAGGATTAAACTAGATGATTACTAAGAGGATTACTTTTAAAGGATTAAACTAGATGATTACTAAGAGGATTACTTTTAAAGGATTAAACTAGATGATTACTAAGAGGATTACTTTTAAAGGATTAAACTAGATGATTACTTTGAGGATTACTTTTAAAGGATTAAACTAGATGATTACTTTGAGGATTACTTTTAAAGGATTAAACTAGATGATTACTTAGAGGATTACTTTTAAAGGATTAAACTAGATGATTACTAAGAGGATTACTTTTAAAGGATGTTTGGGAGAAAAAATAATCTTTGACACTTCTTTGTTTTCTCAATGACATTCAAATCATCAGTTCAAGTTTGTTCCACCTGAGCGAGTCTGATCACAATCAGAGACCACTGTGATGAACCACCAAATGGGTTTTCACAATCAGAGACCACTGTGATGAACCACCAAATGGGTTTTCACAATCAGAGACCACTGTGATGAACCACCAAATGGGTTTTCACAATCAGAGACCACTGTGATGAACCACCAAATGGGTTTTCACAATCAGAGACCACTGTGATGAACCACCAAATGGGTTTTCACAATCAGAGACCACTGTGATGAACCACCAAATGGGTTTTCACAATCAGAGACCACTGTGATGAACCACCAAATGGGTTTTCACAATCAGAGACCACTGTGATGAACCACCAAATGATGGATGGCGGGGAAACAACAGGAATAGGTGGGCTACAATCCAAGCTGTTTAAGGACGAGGTCAGGATGACAGCCGTGGTGTAGTCTACGGCGATACGGATATCACTTATTATTGATCTCTACGCAGCGCATTGATGTGAATCACACGGCTGCTCTCTCATTTAGCTATTTGTGGTTGTTGTATTTATTGTGGTTGTTGGATGGCTGTTCACAAATCTAAATGTATATTTGAACCCAATAATGGTTGAATTCAAGAAGTTTAAGCTGCCTATCAATCATTGTTTTTGAAACCAGTAGACAGCCAGTGAAAAACGGTCTCTTGCAACAGCTGCATAGTGTGGATCCCAGCCTATAGAATAACAGCTGCATAGTTTGGATCCCAGCCAATGGAATAACAGCTGCATGGTGTGGATCCCAGCCTATAGAATAACAGCTGCATGGTGTGGATCCCAGCCTATAGAATAACAGCTGCATAGTGTGGATCCCAGCCTATAGAATAACAGCTGCATAGTGCGAATCCCAGCCTATAGAATAACATCGGCATAGTGTGGATCCCAGCCATTAGAATAACAGCTGCATAGTGTGGATCCCAGCCTATAGAATAACAGCTGCATAGTGTGGATCCCAGCCTATAGAATAACAGCTGCATAGTGTAGATCCCAGCCTATAGAATAACAGCTGTATAGTGTGGATCCCAGCCTATATAATAACAGCTGCATGGTGTGGATCCCAGCCTATAGAATAACAGCTGCATAGTGGGGATCCCAGCCTATAGAATAACAGCTGCATAGTGTGGATCCCAGTCTATAGAATAACAGCTGCATAGTGTGGATCCCAGCCTATAGAATAACAGCTGCCTGATGTGGATCCCAGCCTATAGAATAACAGCTGCATAGTGTGGATCCCAGCCTATAGAATAACAGCTGCATAGTGTGGATCCCAGCCTATAGAATAACAGCTGCATAGTGTGGATCCCAGCCTATAGAATAACAGCTGCATGGTGTGGATCCCAGCCTATAGAATAACAGCTGTATAGTGTGGATCCCAGCCTATAGAACAACAGCTGCATAGTGTGGATCCCAGCCTATAGAATAACAGCTGCATAGTGTGGATCCCAGCCTATAGAATAACAGCTGCATAGTGTGGATCCCAGCCTATAGAATAACAGCTGCATAGTGTGGATCCCAGCCTATAGAATAACAGCTGCATAGTGTGGATCCCAGCCTATAGAATAACAGCTGCATAGTGAGGATCCCAGCCTATAGAATAACAGCTGCATGGTGTGGATCCCAGCCTATAGAATAACAGCTGCATAGTGTGGATCCCAGCATATAGAATAACAGCTGCATAGTGTGGATCCCAGCCTATAGAATAACAGCTGCATAGTGTGGATCCCAGCCTATAGAATAACAGCTGCATAGTGTGGATCCCAGCCTATAGAATAACAGCTGCATGGTGTGGATCCCAGCCTATAGAATAACAGCTGTATAGTGTGGATCCCAGCCTATAGAACAACAGCTGCATAGTGTGGATCCCAGCCTATAGAATAACAGCTGCATAGTGTGGATCCCAGCCTATAGAATAACAGCTGCATAGTGTGGATCCCAGCATATAGAATAACAGCTGCATAGTGTGGATCCCAGCCTATAGAATAACAGCTGCATAGTGTGGATCCCAGCCTATAGAATAACAGCTGCATGGTGTGGATCCCAGCCTATAGAATAACAGCTGCATAGTTTGGATCCCAGCCAATGGAATAACAGCTGCATGGTGTGGATCCCAGCCTATAGAATAACAGCTGCATGGTGTGGATCCCAGCCTATAGAATAACAGCTGCATAGTGTGGATCCCAGCCTATAGAATAACAGCTGCATAGTGCGAATCCCAGCCTATAGAATAACATCGGCATAGTGTGGATCCCAGCCATTAGAATAACAGCTGCATAGTGTGGATCCCAGCCTATAGAATAACAGCTGCATAGTGTGGATCCCAGCCTATAGAATAACAGCTGCATAGTGTAGATCCCAGCCTATAGAATAACAGCTGTATAGTGTGGATCCCAGCCTATATAATAACAGCTGCATGGTGTGGATCCCAGCCTATAGAATAACAGCTGCATAGTGGGGATCCCAGCCTATAGAATAACAGCTGCATAGTGTGGATCCCAGTCTATAGAATAACAGCTGCATAGTGTGGATCCCAGCCTATAGAATAACAGCTGCCTGATGTGGATCCCAGCCTATAGAATAACAGCTGCATAGTGTGGATCCCAGCCTATAGAATAACAGCTGCATAGTGTGGATCCCAGCCTATAGAATAACAGCTGCATAGTGTGGATCCCAGCCTATAGAACAACAGCTGCATAGTGTGGATCCCAGCCAATATAATAACAGCTGCATAGTGTGGATCCCAGCCTATAGAATAACAGCTGCATGGTGTGGATCCCAGCCTATAGAATAACAGCTGTATAGTGTGGATCCCGGCCTATAGAATAACAGCTGCATAGTGTGGATCCCAGCCTATAGAATAACAGCTGTATAGTGTGGATCCCAGCCTATAGAATAACAGCTGCATAGTGTGGATCCCAGCCTATAGAATAACAGCTGCATAGTGTGGATCCCAGCCTATAGAATAACAGCTGCATGTTGTGGATCCCAGCCTATAGAATAACAGCTGCATAGTGTGGATCCCAGCCTATAGAATAACAGCTGCATGGTGTGGATCCCAGCCTATAGAATAACAGCTGCATAGTGTGGATCCCAGCCTATAGAATAACAGCTGTATAGTGTGGATCCCAGCCTATAGAATAACAGCTGCATAGTGTGGATCCCAGCCTATAGAATAACAGCTGCATGGTGTGGATCCCAGCCTATAGAATAACAGCTGCATAGTGTGGATCCCAGCCTATAGAATAACAGCGGCATAGTGTGGATCCCAGCCTATAGAATAACAGCTGCATAGTGTGGATCCCAGCCTATAGAATAACAGCTGCATGGTGTGGATCCCAGCCTATAGAATAACAGCTCCATAGTGTAGATCCCAGCCTATAGAATAACAGCTGCATAGTGTGGATCCCAGCCTATAGAATAACAGCTGCATGGTTTGGATCCCAGCCTATAGAATAACAGCTGCATAGTGTGGATCCCAGCCTATAGAATAACAGCTGTATAGTGTGGATCCCAGCCTATAGAATAACAGCTGCATAGTGTGGATCCCAGCCTATAGAATAACAGCTGTATAGTGTGGATCCCAGCCTATAGAATAACAGCTGCATATTGGGGATCCCAGCCTATAGAATAACAGCTGCATGGTGTGGATCCCAGCCTATAGAATAACAGCTGCATAGTGTGGATCCCAGCCTATAGAATAACAGCTGTATAGTGTGGATCCCAGCCTATAGAATAACAGCTGCATAGTGTGGATCCCAGCCTATAGAATAACAGCTGCATAGTGTGGATCCCAGCCTATGGAATAACAGCTGCATAGTGAGGATCCCAGCCTATAGAATAACAGCTGCATAGTGTGGATCCCGGCCTATAGAATAACAGCTGCATAGTGTGGATCCCAGTCTATAGAATAACAGCTGCATAGTGTGGATCCCAGCCTATAGAATAACAGCTGCATAGTGGGGATCCCAGCCTATAGAATAACAGCTGCATAGTGTGGATCCCAGCCTATAGAATAACAGCTGAATGGTGTGGATCCCAGCCTATAGAATAACAGCTGCATAGTGTGGATCCCAGCCTATAGAATAACAGCTGCATAGTGTGGATCCCAGCCTATAGAATTACAGCTGCATGGTGTGGATCCCAGCCTATAGAATAACAGCTGCATAGTGTGGATCCCAGCCTATAGAATAACAGCTGTATAGTGTGGATCCCAGCCTATAGAATAACAGCTGCATAGTGTGGATCCCAGCCTATAGAATAACAGCTGCATAGTGTGGATCCCAGCCTATAGAATAACAGCTGCATAGTGTGGATCCCAGCCTATAGAATAACAGCTGCATAGTGAGGATCCCAGCCTATAGAATAACAGCTGCCGGATGTGGATCCCAGCCTATAGAATAACAGTAGCCGGATGTGGATCCCAGCCTATAGAATAACAGCTGCCGGATGTGGATCCCAGCCTATAGAATAACAGCTGCATAGTGTGGATCCCAGCCTATAGAATTACAGCTGCATGGTGTGGATCCCAGCCTATAGAATAACAGCTGCATAGTGTGGATCCCAGCCTATAGAATAACAGCTGTATAGTGTGGATCCCAGCCTATAGAATAACAGCTGCATGTTGTGGATCCCAGCCTATAGAATAACAGCTGCATAGTGTGGATCCCAGCCTATAGAATAACAGCTGCCGGATGTGGATCCCAGCCTATAGAATAACAGCTGCCGGATGTGGATCCCAGCCTATAGAATAACAGTAGAGCTTTTATTGCTCAGTCTAATTCATGCTGATTAAGAAATACATCCAAAGACCTAATGGACACATGCTCAAACTATTGATAGACTTAAAGGGGTTATGTCTAGTTGCTACATCCATTTTTGGACTTATAAATTATATTTATTAATGTAAAGATATAATGTAATCATATTATTATATGTAGTAGAAAGTGATGGGTTAGAAGAAGCCTACATAACCAACCCATAAAGTAAAATTTAACATCCATGTACGGCCAGCTATGTAAACCTAAACATTGATTTATCCTGCAATAGATGTCGTTCAATGGGTAACACACATATTTGTCTTCTTCTAATGACTCTTAACTGGAAAGTAATCCAAAAGTAACAGAATGTAATCAGATTACGTTACTGAGTTTGGGTAATCCAAAGGTTATGTTACTGATTACAATTTTAGACCGGTAACTAGTAACTGTAACGGATTACATTTAGATACTAACCTGCCCAGCCCTGTCCCTGGGAAGCATTTTGCTCTTCTCAGCTTCTGCATATCATAGTCTCATCATGTATTGGTATACGGTGCTCTGGAGATAAGGACAGGTTTAGCAAACAAGTGTAGTATACAGTATGTTTAATCAATGACTGTATGAAGGATTATATCAGAATAACACCATTAGCATACCATACTTTAACTTCAGGAGTTGTTCCCTCGTGTTCCAAGTCATGTCAGTGTTTATCTTCCCATTTGAACACAAACATATTCTCTTTTAGATGATGCTATGCAAATAGAGGTGAACTCAGTTCAAATAGCCATGTTCATGTCTCTGCTCTCTTCAGACAGTTTCTAAGGAAGTCTTCTGAGAACAGGGTCTGTGACCTCCACATGTTCATGTCTCTGCTACCTTCAGACAGTTTCTAAGGAAGTCTTCTGAGAACAGGGTCTGTGACCTCCACATGTTCATGTCTCTGCTACCTTCAGACAGTCTCTAAGGAAGTCTTCTGAGAACAGGGTCTGTGACCTCCACATGTTCATGTCTCTGCTCTCTTCAGACAGTTTCTAAGGAAGTCTTCTGAGAACAGGGTCTGTGACCTCCACATGTTCATGTCTCTGCTACCTTCAGACAGTTTCTAAGGAAGTCTTCTGAGAACAGGGTCTGTGACCTCCACATGTTCATGTCTCTGCTCTCTTCAGACAGTTTCTAAGGAAGTCTTCTGAGAACAGGGTCTGTGACCTCCACATGTTCATGTCTCTGCTCTCTTCAGACAGTTTCTAAGGAAGTCTTCTGAGAACAGGGTCTGTGACCTCCACATGTTCATGTCTCTGCTCTCTTCAGACAGTTTCTAAGGAAGTCTTCTGAGAACAGGGTCTGTGACCTCCACATGTTCATGTCTCTGCTCTCTTCAGACAGTTTCTAAGGAAGTCTTCTGAGAACAGGGTCTGTGACCTCCACATGTTCATGTCTCTGCTCTCTTCAGACAGTTTCTAAGGAAGTCTTCTGAGAACAGGGTCTGTGACCTCCACATGTTCATGTCTCTGCTCTCTTCAGACAGTTTCTAAGGAAGTCTTCTGAGATCAGGGTCTGTGACCTCCACATGTTCATGTCTCTGCTACCTTCAGACAGTTTCTAAGGAAGTCTTCTGAGAACAGGGTCAGTGACCTCCACATGTTCATGTCTCTGCTGTCTTCATACAGGAAGTCATCTGAGAACAGGGTCTGTGACCTCCACATGTTCATGTCTCTGCTGTCTTCAGACAGGAAGTCTTCTGAGAACAGGGTCTGTGACCTCCACATGTTCATGTCTCTGCTGTCTTCAGACAGGAAGTCTTCTGAGAACAGGGTCTGTGACCTCCACATGTTCATGTCTCTGCTGTCTTCAGACAGTTTCTAAGGAAGTCTTCTGAGAACAGGGTCTGTGACCTCCACATGTTCATGACAGATGTGACGCCAGGAGACAGAGAGGACGATGTAGAACCAGTGAGATGCTACAGAGATGGAAACAGCTACAATGGCACAATCACTGAAATGGGAATGAAAACCAAAAGACATAGAATCAAATAAATGAATCAACTCACAGAGCTGTGTGAACCAAGCATTCTATCCCCTGGGTTTGAGGAACATTGGCTTCTTCATAGAATCAAATAAATGAATTAACCCACAGAGTAGTGTGAACCAAGCATTCTATGCCCTGGGTTTGAGGAACATTGGCTTCTTCATAGAATCAAATAAATGAATCAACCCACAGACTAGTGTGAACCAAGCATTCTATGCCCTGGGTTTGAGGAACATTGGCTTCTTCATAGAATCAAATAAATGAATCAACCCACAGAGTAGTGTGAACCAAGCATTCTATCCCCTGGGTTTGAGAACCATTGGCTTCTTCATAGAATCAAATAAATGAATCAACCCACAGAGTAGTGTGAACCAAGCATTCTATATCCTGGGTTTGAGGAACATTGGCTTCTTCATACTGGACATGATCAACCTGTTTTACACTGTATATTCCTCTCTAAGAACTAGGACACTTAAGACCAGTCTTTGTTCTTTAACTAATGGTGGTGTATTTATAGAGTCGGCACTAATTGGGTACTGTGTGCATAGTGAAGCTGCTTTTAATAGTGAAGCTGGTCATCCATGTTCATAGTGAAGCTCTTCAAGGTTAGTCTGTTCATAGTGAAGCTGGTCAAGGTTAGTCTGTTCATAGTGAAGCTGTTCATAGTGAGGCTGTTCATAGTGAGGCTGTTCATAGTGAAGCTGCTCATAGTGAGGCTGTTCATAGTGAAGCTGTTCATAGTGAGGCTGTTCATAGTGCGGCTGTTCATAGTGAGGCTGTTCATAGTGAGGCTGTTCATAGTGAAGCTGTTCATAGTGAGGCTGTTCATAGTGAGGCTGGTCATAGTGAAGCTGTTCATAGTGAGGCTGTTCATAGTGAGACTGTTCATAGTGAGGCTGTTCATAGTGAGGCTGTTCATAGTGAGGCTGTTCATAGTGAGGCTGTTCATAGTGAGGCTGTTCATAGTGAGGCTGTTCATAGTGAAGCTGTTCATAGTGAAGCTGTTCAAAGAGGCTGTTCATAGTGAGGCTGTTCATAGTGAAGCTGTTCATAGTGAGGCTGTTCATAGTGAGGCTGTTCATAGTGAAGCTGCTCATAGTGAGGCTGTTCATAGTGAGTCTGTTCTGAGTGAGGCTGTTCATAGTGAGGCTGTTCATAGTGAGGCTGTTCATAGTGAATCTCATAGTGAGGCTGTTCATAGTGAGGCTGTTCATAGTGAATCTCATAGTGAGGCTGTTCATAGTGAGGCTGTTCATAGTGAGGCTGTTCATAGTGAGGCTGTTCATAGTGAAGCTGTCCATAGTGAAGCTGTTCATAGTGAGGCTGTTCATAGTGAAGCTGTTCATAGTGAAGCTGTTCATAGTGAGGCTGTTCATAGTGAGGCTGTTCATAGTGAAGCTGTTCATAGTGAGGCTGTTCATAGTGAGGCTGTTCATAGTGAGGCTGTTCATAGTGAGGCTGTTCATAGTGAGGCTGTTCATAGTGAGGCTGTTCATAGTGAGGCTGTTCATAGTGAGGCTGTCCATAGTGAGGCTGTCCATAGTGAGGCTGTTCATAGTGAAGCTGTTCATAGTGAGGCTGTTCATAGTGAAGCTGTTCATAGAGGCTGTTCATAGTGAGGCTGTTCATAGTGAAGCTGTTCATAGAGGCTGTCCATAGTGAGGCTGTTCATAGTGAAGCTGTTCATAGTGAGGCTGTTCATAGTGAAGCTGTTCATAGAGGCTGTTCATAGTGAGGCTGTTCATAGTGAAGCTGTTCATAGAGGCTGTTCATAGTGAGGCTGTTCATAGTGAGGCTGTTCATAGTGAAGCTGTTCATAGTTTGGCTGTTCATAGTGAATCTCATAGTGCCTCCACTGTACCACCACCACTCCACCTCTTCCCCAGCAGACATACAGGGACTCACACTCCACCTTTGACCCCTTGTAGATTTGTCCAAACCCACATGGACCAGCCTCTCTCCAGAACCAGTCCAAACCTTCCCTAAAGGACCCAGCGGAGATTCATTTGGATTCCCAAAGCACAGAGTAGGCACACAGCATATTGTTATCTGGTGTCTTAAAGGTTTGGACATTGTTTATTGTTGCTGAGTTCAACACAACTGATATACAGTGAAGATCAGAACACTTGTCATGGAATATAGTTCAGTAATATTTATCATGAAACCATTTTGACAATCTAACTCCTATGACCTCAACACTGATGAGTTTTCTTCATGTTGAGTTACTAAGAAACATCTCAATTAATTACAGCTTTAGTTTCATCATCCGGCTCATAGATGTTGTCTTAATCAGGTGTATTTGTAATAAAATGGAATGTAGGAAAATTACAATTTTTATAAAAAAATAAAATAAAATGTACAACATAATTTTCATCTATTATTGAATTGTCAATTAGGCACCAGCTAAAAAAATATTTCCAAGAAAATAATTTAAAACACATTTAATTTTGAGCATTACAGTAAATAACATCCCATTTAAAACTCATTTGCAAAACAATGAGAAATCTTCGACACCCGTTGTTTTATTTCAAAGAATCAGTTTCCATAGTAACATACAATTTGTCTCCGTCAAAATATTTGCAGTGGGGCATACAGGTAGGAAGGTGTCAGCCAGGTATTAATTCTATAACACACAATAACCACGTGAAATGTTGAGTGGCTTCCAGGAAGTGCACTGTGACACGTACACAACTTCTCCGACATGGCAGCAACATTAGCATCGGTCATTACTGTTAGACAGACAGTGGTATGCACAGGCTCATATTGGCCCTGTGTGGTTAGCTACCTGTATGACAGGCTTGTTGGGGACAGGAGAAACAGCTGTCTTGGCCTGTGAGCTTTAGTAATTAGGCCTGTCATCTCTCTGGTCCCCCTTCAGCCGCGCTCCTCAGCCCCACACTAGGCCCGCTCCACAAAATGCTAATATTTTGCTTTCATTGTCACATTCACCTTGACACGGATATTGCCTGGTAGCATAACTGGATGAGATGCCTGTGAATGTGCATTGTTCCTTCTAATAAACCTGCTTCCTGTGTAGCTGGAGGCACCAGCAGCCATCAGATAACGTCTCCTCTAGTGTCATCAATCACCTGCTCTGACAGACGGCCTTCCACTCCAGGTTTTTTTTTACATCCAGGAACATGCTTAATTATTTGTACTGTAATTAGTTGGGAAAATGTCAGGAAATGTCAGCTGTGTGTAGCTGTGGAAGGGCTCTGCTTGAAAGCTGCAATGACTGAAGTGTCATTAGTGTCACATAACTAGACAGGATTCAGCTGGAGAGGGGACCGGGCTTCTTACAACCTAATCACTGTGGGTTACAGGCTGGTTACAGCCTGGTTCAGTGACAGAGCCTGCTTTTAGAGGCTGGTTCAGCGTTACAGGCTGGTTATGTTACAGCCTGGTTCAGTGATATAGCCTGCTTTTAGAGGCTGGTTCCGCGTTACAGGCTGGTTCAGATATAGGCTGGTTACAAAGGCTAGTTCAGTTGCAGGCTGGCTATAGAGGCTAGTTCAGTTGCAGGCTGGTTATAGAGGCTAGTTCAGTTACAGGCTGGTTATAGAGGCTAGTTCAGTTGCAGGCTGGTTATAGAGGCTAGTTCAGTTACAGGCTGGTTATAGAGTCTAATTCAGTTACAGGCTGGTGATAGAGGCTACTTCAGTTACAGGCTGGTGATAGAGGCTAGTTCAGTTACAGGCTGGTTATAGAGGCTAGTTCAGTTACAGGCTGGTTATAGAGGCTAGTTCAGTTGCAGGCTGGTTATAGAGGCTAGTTCAGTTACAGGCTGGTTATAGAGGCTAGTTCAGTTGCAGGCTGGTTTAATTACAGACTGGTTATAGAGGCTGGTTCAGTTGCAGGCTGGTTATAGAGGCTAGTTCAGTTGCAGGCTGGTTTAGTTACAGACTGGTATTAAAGTTTGGCTATAGAGGATGTTTTAGTGTAACAGCTTGGTTTAGTTACAGGCTGGTTCACTTACAGGTGGTTTTAGAGACTGGTTTTAGAGGCTGATGTTAGCTAGCATGATTGCCATCGTATTAGCAACAGCAGCATTATCCTCCATGTCTTGTCCCCTCCTCTTTCCTCCCAGCAGCATTATCCTCCATGTCTTGTCCCCTCCTCTTTCCTCCCAGCAGCATTATCTTCCATGTCTTGTTCCCCTCCTCTTTCCTCCCAGCAGCATTATCATCTGTGTCTTGTCCCCTCCTCTTTCCTCCCAGCAGCATTATCCTCCATGTCTTGTTCCCTCCTCTTTCCTCCCAGCAGCATTATCATCCATGACTTGTTCCCTCCTCTTTCCTCCCAGCAGCATTATCCTCCATGTCATGTTCCCCTCCTCTTTCCTCCCAGCAGCATTATCCTCCATGTCTTGTTCCCTCCTCTTTCCACCCAGCAGCATTATCCTCCATGTCTTGTTCCCCTCCTCTTTCCACCCAGCAGCATTATCATCCATGTCTTGTTCCCTCCTCTTTCCTCCCAGCAGCATTATCCTCCATGTCTTGTTCCCTCCTCTTTCCACCCAGCAGCATTATCCTCAATGTCATGTTCCCCTCCTCTTTCCTCCCAGCAGCATTATCATCCATGTCTTGTTCCCTCCTCTTTCCTCCCAGCAGCATTATCCTCCATGTCATGTTCCCCTCCTCTTTCCTCCCAGCAGCATTATCCTCCATGTCTTGTTCCCCTCCTCTTTCCTCCCAGCAGCATTATCCTGCATGTCTTGTTCCCTCCTCTTTCCTCCCAGCAGCATTATCCTCCATGTCTTGTTCCCTCCTCTTTCCTCCCAGCAGCATTATCCTCCATGTCATGTTCCCCTCCTCTTTCCTCCCAGCAGCATTATCCTCCATGTCTTGTTCCCCTCCTCTTTCCTCCCAGCAGCATTATCCTGCATGTCTTGTTCCCTCCTCTTTCCTCCCAGCAGCATTATCCTCCATGTCTTGTTCCCTCCTCTTTCCTCCCAGCAGCATTATCTTCCATGTCTTTTCAATACAATGAATAACAAGTCAAGTTGCTGACTGAAAAGGTAAGGAGAATCCTTATTCAGCCATGAGCAGGTTTCTAGCTGAATCCATTTGTCCTCCTCCTTGCTGAACCTCATCATGTCATTATCAACATTAAAGCATTGTTTTTTGCACCACTAGTGGACATGGATATTAAATAGCCAAACATATTACATGTCCGTTAGTTGTTGCATTCAGCTGTTAGCGACGGTGAAATACCTCCTCTAGTGTTTATATGACTACTGATCCTGCAATAGGTACAGACAGGAAGCCTGCTGATCCTGTAATAGGTACAGACAGGAAGCCTACTGATCCTGTAATAGGTACAGACAGGAAGCCTACTGATCCTGTAATAGGTACAGACAGGAAGCCTACTGATCCTGTAATAGGTACAGACAGGAAGCCTACTGATCCTGTAATAGGTACAGACAGGAAGCCTACTGATCCTGTAATAGGTACAGACAGGAAGCCTACTGATCCTGTAATAGGTACAGACAGGAAGCCTACTGATCCTGTAATAGGTACAGACAGGAAGCCTACTGATCCTGTAATAGGTACAGACAGGAAGCCTACTGATCCTGTAATAGGTACAGACAGGAAGCCTGCTGATCCTGTAATAGGTACAGACAGGAAGCCTACTGATCCTGTAATAGGTACAGACAGGAAGCCTACTGATCCTGTAATAGGTACAGACAGGAAGCCTGCTGATCCTGTAATAGGTACAGACAGGAAGCCTACTGATCCTGTAATAGGTACAGACAGGAAGCCTGCTGATCCTGTAATAGGTACAGACAGGAAGCCTGCTGATCCTGTAATAGGTACAGACAGGAAGCCTGCTGATCCTGTAATAGGTACAGACAGGAAGCCTGCTGATCCTGTAATAGGTACAGACAGGAAGCCTGCTGATCCTGTAATAGGTACAGACAGGAAGCCTGCTGATCCTGTAATAGTTACAGACAGGAAGCCTGCTGATCCTGTAATAGGTACAGACAGGAAGCCTGCTGATCCTGTAATAGGTACAGACAGGAAGCCTGCTGATCCTGTAATAGGTACAGACAGGAAGCCTGCTGATCCTGTAATAGGTACAGACAGGAAGCCTACTGATCCTGTAATAGGTACAGACAGGAAGCCTGCTGATCCTGTAATAGGTACAGACAGGAAGCCTGCTGATCCTGTAATAGGTACAGACAGGAAGCCTGCTGATCCTGTAATAGGTACAGACAGGAAGCCTACTGATCCTGTAATAGGTACAGACAGGAAGCCTGCTGATCCTGTAATAGGTACAGACAGGAAAGCCTGCTGATCCTGTAATAGGTACAGACAGGAAGCCTACTGATCCTGTAATAGGTACAGACAGGAAGCCTGCTGATCCTGTAATAGGTACAGACAGGAAGCCTGCTGATCCTGTAATAGGTACAGACAGGAAGCCTACTGATCCTGTAATAGGTACAGACAGGAAGCCTGCATTTCCATCCAACACCAAGATCGTTTACAATTGTTTGAATAAATCCAGCAGGAATATCTTTTGTTTGGGAAACAATCAGTGTCATTATGAAGGTTCCTGGAGGGTTCACTGGTCATTCCTCTTCCAAGGGAAGACTGTGTGGGGAGAAAGGGGGAGGAGGGGTGAGGACACTGGCGCAGCACACCCCCCCGCAGAGCTTTACCCCCCCTCCCCCTCCTCCCCCTCAAAAAAATGTTGGACCACCCAGATAGCATACGAACATGTCATAAGCCATGCAATAAATGTTTAGAATGACAGGAAATGTTCTTTAAAACTGAGGGGGGGGGGGGGGGGGGGGGGGGGG
>NW_024060497.1:34926-222591 GCF_016432855.1 Salvelinus namaycush | reverse complement strand
TTTTCCTTGCATATCCTATACTAAAAACTTTTATTTTTTCCTTAACCTTATCCCACCATGAACACTTATCATTCTCTTTCTGCTTATCCTCCATTTCACATGCTATCAAAGATTTAAGTTGTTTCCCATATTCCTCATCTCCCAAATACCCTGCATTCATACACCATATTCCACCCCCTGTTCTTTCCTTATCTAATCCCACTGAAAATGTTAAACCTGCATGATCACTAAAAGTTGTAAAAACATACTTAATATCTTTCATAAAATTCCTTAAACCTTCTTTTACTAAAACCAGATCTATCCTCGTTTGTTTCAAATCCCCTAAAACCACCTGCCTTCTAGAAAATTCTCTTTTTTCTGGATTTTCCTCTCTCCATATATCAATTATTCCTTTTTCTAACATCATCTTCTTTAAAACCCCCCTAGATACATCACTTCTAAAAATAGCTCCTCTTGTCATATCCAGTCTATCCATTTTAACATTAAAATCCCCAACTACAATACAGTTTCCCTCACACCATTTCCCTATTTCTAAAAATAAATCTTTGCGCTCTATTTCAGTATTAGGCGCATAAATATTTATAATTCTAAAAACCATACTCATATATTCAATATCTACAATTAAAATCCTCCCATTATTATCATTATATATCTGTTTCACATTATCCACCACATCCTTCCTCAATAAAATAGCAACCCCACTTGAATTCCCTCTGCCATTGTTTACATAAATAAAATCCCTCCATATTTTTTTTACTTCTAAAACACATACGTTATCCCAGTGCGTCTCTTGAATACATAAAATATCTGAATTCTTCATTTTTACTATTCTATTAAATTTTCCCATTGTCCTCAAACCATTTGCATTTATTGACATTATATTAACCATTCTAATAAATAAAAAAATAATAAAATATAATTTCATTATTCTCTACCTGTTATCCAGTTTCTTTCCTCTTCCACCCTTTCTCTCCCCCTCTTCCCCCCGCTTTCCTCTTCCTGTATCCTTCCCTCGTTCTTTCAATCTTTTCTCCATCATCCGTATCCGATATCTCTTCCAAGTCCATGTTTTCCAGCCAACTCCCCTTCTTGACATCCACATCTGTTGTGCTCCCCGTGCTCATCTCCGCTTCTTGTATAGTCGTTGTGCTCCCCGTGCTCATCACCGTCTCTGGTATTGTCATCAACTCCATAACCCCCTCCATTTCTTCACCCCCCGAGCTACTTGTTAGTGCTGTGCCTTCCCCCAAAACCTGTGAGTCCCCCGTGCTTCCCCCCATTCCACTCCCCCCCTCCTCCTGAAAACTCCCTCTTCTTACTTCTGAGTCCATACTGCTCCCAATTTCATTTATCTTCTGGTCCTTCTTCCTTCTTCCTTCCTCCGTCTCTCCACCCTCCACCACGTCCTCTCCTCCATCTTCTTCTCCTTCTTTCGACAATACAACTGCTTCCTCGAATAGTGTTTGACTCCCCTCTCCAGCCCTAACCTCTCCACAGTTGCACTCCGCCACTCTCTTTCTGCATCCACCACAAAAATTCCTTTCCTTCTCTCCATCACATTCCCTCGCATAGTGTCCTTGATTGCCACACTTAAAACACTTAAATTCCGGGCAGTCTTTAACTATGTGCCCGGGTTGAATACACATACGACACACTCTGACCTGTTTGTCATGGATGACTCTGAAATATTCTGCTCCCTCCAACGTCTCAATTCTTGTAGAATAAGGTAATGATGTCACTTTTTCTGTGAACTTGACCTTGCAGAAACGTGTCCCGTCAACCACCTCTGTTCCTGGCCAAACTCTCCTCCTTATCTCCGAGACAGCCGCCACTCCCCAGCTACTCAGCTTGCCCAGTATCACACCGTCTTCTACATATACTGGGAGATTCATGAACGACACCACCACTTCCTTCACATTAATATCTCTCGCCAGAATCTTTGTATCCTTTATTCTTAATCCATCCATTAGACGTTCTTTTCCTTTTTCATTTCTCATCGTAATTTCGTACTTCTTCTCCCCTTTCATTCGGCATCCCACCACCTCTCCACACACCTCCTTAATTGCTCTTAGTATTTCCATTGTCGTCACCTTGTCTTCTCCTTCCAACTCAATTGCCACCGTGTATTCCTTGCCATATTTCATTTCTTCTTTATCTTCATTTTTCTTCCGTTGCGCCTTTTCGTTGTCTTTGTCCATTCCGTTTGTCTTTCCCATGTTGTCCGTCATAGTAAAAAAATGAATCCAAAAAACTCTCCCCCAAGCAGAAAAACTGCAAGGGGGAAGACTAACCAAACTTAAAACTATTCAACTGAAGAAAATAATAAATTATATTGCAAAAACCAATTAATTAACAAAAATAGCTCTCGAGCAAACACTCTCCAGCAAACACTCACTCACAGCTCAGACACTCGCACCTGTCGTCACTTCTCCAATCAGGAAATGCGCATTCAGGCTGGTATGGCCGTAAGCGAAGGAACAACTCTTGGTACACCATATAGAGTCAAAGTGAGTCTGATAAACAGACATTGCATTTTCACCAATTAGATAAGCAGCTTGAACTTTGGGTCACTCAAAAAGGGGAAGAAATTACATATACTGTAGCCATCACTTTTTAGCTCACACATCAGATGACAGTCTTATAACATGTTATACAATACATTTATGTTTTGTTCGAAAATGTGCATATTTGAGGTATAAATCATAGTTTTACATTGCAGCCACCATCACAAACAGCACCAAAGCAGCCAGAATAATTACAGAGAGCAATGTGAAATACGTAAATACTCATCATAAAACATTTATGAAAAATACATGGTGTACAGCAAATGAAAGATAAACATCTTGTGAATCCAGCCAATATTTCCGATTTTTTAAGTGTTTTACAGCGAAAACACAATATAGAATTATATTAGCTTACCACAATAGCCAAACACACAAACGCATTTATTCACCGCAAAGGTAGCTTTCGCAAAAACCAGCAATAGATATAAAATTAATCACTAACCTTTGGACAACTTCATCAGATGACAGTCTTATAACATCATGTTATACAATACATTTATGTTTTGTTCGAAAATGTGCATATTTAGAGCTGCAAATCGTGGTTATACATTGTGAATACGTAGCAACATTTCCCCAGAATGTCCGGAGATATTTTGGACACTCACCTAATCTGACCAAAGAACTCATCATAAACTTTACATAAAAATACTTGTTGTATGGAAAATGAAAGATACACTGGTTCTTAATGCAACCGCTGTGTTAGATTTTTAAAAATAACTTTACCACAACATACAGCTTGGGTTACTGTGAGACAGCGCTCACCAACACGGCGGAGAATAGGCATCAACATATTACACAGAAATACGAAATAACATCATAAATGTTGCCTTACTTTTGCTGAGCTTCCATCAGAATGTTGTACAAGGAGTCCTATTTCCAGAATAAATCGATGTTTGGTTTTAGAATGTCCATTTCTTCTGTCGAATTCGCGCCACAATGCTAGCCAAGGTTGCTAACATTCCCATCCTCTCTTGGCGCAAAGAACGGAAAACTCCAAAAGTCCCAATAAACGTTGAATAAACTGATAAAACTCGGTTGAAAAAACCTACTTTATGATGTTATTATCATATGTATCAAATAAAATCAGAGCCGGAGATATTCGCCGTGTATACCGAACGCTTTTCAGAAGACAATGTCGAGGTCCCTCGCGCGCCGTCGAAGACAAAGAAAATACCAGACCTGTCACTCCAAAAGCTCTTGTTCGGCCTCAGATCAAGCTAGACACCCCATTCCACCTTCCACTGCCTGTTGACATCTAGTGGAAGGCGTATGAAGTGCATACATATCGATAAATAAAAGCCAGTTGAATAGGCAGGCCCTGAAACAGAGCCTCGTTTTCAGATTTTTCACTTCCTGTATGGAAGTTTTCTGCCAAATGAGTTTTAGAAACTTGAGAGTGTTTTCTATCCAATAGTAATAATAATATGCATATTGTATGATCTAGAACAGAGTACGAGGCCGTTTCATTTGGGCACGATTTTTTCCAAAGTGAAAACAGCGCCCCAGTATTGACAAGAAGTATTAAGTGACCAAAAGCCCTGTCCGCCTCAGCCGACCACTGCAGACCTACCGGGCCCCCCTTCAGCAGTAAGGTAATGGGAGCCGCTACCTGACCAAAACCCCGGATAAACCTCCGGTAGTAATTGTCAAACCCTAGAAACCGCTGCACCTCCTTTACCGTGGTGGGAGTCGGCCAATTACGCACGGCTGAAATGCGGTCACTTTCCATCTCCACCCCTGAGATGGAAATGCGGTATCCTAGGAAGGAGACGGACTGCTGGAAGAACAGGCATTTCTCAGCCTTGCCATACAGGTCATGCTCCAACAGTCCAGCAGCCTGCGCACCAGGGACACATGCTCGGCGCGTGCAGCGGAGTATATCAGAATGTCATCAATATACACCACTACACCTGCCCGTGCAGGTCCCTGAAAATCTTGTCTACAAAGGCTTGGAAGACTGATGGAGCATTCATCAACCCGTACGGCATGACGAGGTACTCATAATGCCCTGAGGTAGTACTGAACTCCGTCTTCCACTCGTCTCCCTCCCGGAAACGCACCAGGTTGTAAGCGCTCCTGAGATCTAGTTTGGTGAAGAAGCGCGCCCCGTGCATTGACTCAATCGCTGTGGCTATGAGAGGTAGCGGGTAACTGTACTTCACAGTGATCTGGTTTAGGGCTCGATAGTCAATACACGGGCGCAGACTTCCCTCCTTCTTCTTCACAAAAAATAAACTTGAGGGGACAAATGTTTCCATATCCGCCGTCTCTGCCTGTGACAGGGGATACACGTGACTCCTGGGAAGTGCAGCGACTACCAGGAGATTTATCGCACAACCCCCCCCCGACGATGGGGTGGTAATTGAGTCGCCTTCTTTTTGGAGAAGGCGAGAGCCAAATCGGAATATTCAGGGGGAATGCGCACGGTGGAGACCTGGTCTGGACTTTCCACCGTAGTAGCACCAACGGAAACACCTAGACACCTCCCCGAGCACTCTCGCGACCACCCCGTGAGAGCCCTCCGTTGCCATGAAACAGTGGGGTCATGACAGGCTAACCAGGGTAGACCTAGCACCACAGGAAACGCAGGAGAGTCAATGAGGAAGAGACTGAGCGGGAACGGTGGTCTCCCTAATCAACCCTGACCCTAATGGTCGACTGTCTAAGGCGTGAACTGGGAAGGGCATAGCCACTGGAACAATGGGGATCCCTAAACTATGGGCGAATGATCTGTCTATAAAATTGCAAATGTATTACTTAAAAATCATACAATGTGATTTTCTGGATTTTTGTTTTAGATTCCGTCTCTCACAGTTGAAGTGTACCTATGATAAAAATGACAGACCTCTACATGCTTTGCAAGTAGGAACACCTGCAAAATCGGCAGTGTATTAAATACTTGTTCTCCCCACTATATGTGTATAATATACACTTGTCTGTAAAGCAATGCAGAAGCAATAAGCATTGTAAATGATGATAGAACACATCAAATGAATGTGAACATGAGGACACAAAGGAGAGATTTAATTAAAAAGATTATCTTTTAATACTTTTTTATGCTGAAGTTTTTTAATACTGAAAAAATCTATGTATGGCAAATCCACTCTGGGCAAATGGCCTGTTGGACAAAAAAAAAAATAGTTAACATCCTTGCTACTTCAGCCATTTGCTATGTTAAAGTAAAATCTCAGTTAATGATGAATGGATAAAATTTGGAAGGATTTTCCAGAGTCATACCTCAGTAGGGTAGAGTGTCAGGTGGCACAACCATTGGTGCCATGAGGTCAAAGTGTGAAGGAGGGAGCAAGCCAGAGAGCTGTCTAGGAAGCAGTCCAGGCCCATGGCTTGGAGGCTTTGAGTTGGTCCCATCATTGTAATGCATTGTAGGGTATCAGCTGCCCCATAGACCTGGTGATAGTGGGAAAGGTGTTAGCAGGAGACCACCAGGGACATCTATGATCGGCTGACACAGTCTTGGTTAAACCACATGTATTCTAAAGCAATATTCACCTGCTTTCATAGAGTAAGGATTCACTCCTTTGGGTACACTGCCAGTGTTCCCCTGATATCCATATGTCCCCATCGGTGGAGGTGGTGGTACACACTTGTTCTGTAAAACACATCAACACATTTTCCAAATTGTTAGTAATATTATCACAGTTGAAATACAATGGTTGTTCACTGTTTTTAATTTCATTGAATATAAGTGTGTACCTCAGCCTTGGGCTCAGGTTTGTTAACCCATCTGTGCAGAGTTGGATCCCAGACAATCTGAGGAAGAAGATATTAGCAATGTGAAGCGAGCCACAATAAAATAAAAAATGTATCCACTCAATTGTCTCTACATAGAATATAGTGTTAATATCCAGTTCCTTACAGATCTGTCTTTGTCCTCAGGTAGATGAACCTCCTTATTAACTCTTCCACTCCCAAAGACCCAGCTGAGCCAGCCTCCACTGTTATTGTGAACAGCAGGGGTCTTGGGCTCAGCCACCGGCCGGCTGCCAGTCTGGCACTGAGGGTTGGCCTCGGAGTGTTCCGGCTTGGTGATGGACATCATAGCAGGATGCTCAACATATCTAAGTCGGACATCTGTAATAAGTGGGAAAAGTCAGGCCACTCTGCTCATGTCACCACACAAAACAATTACTAGATGACAGGTAGGAACGTCTCGCTCTGATACTCTTTTACAACCCAATCTTAACCTACACGCAGTCACATGGATTACTGGGAGGTTACTCCAGGACTCTGCCATTGCATTGTTTTGGTTGCAAAATCAACAATTACCTGCATATTATGTGAGGGCTTGCAAATTTTTTGAGGGCTCACCAAACTAGGGCTCACCAAACTACCAAACTATTTCTGCATAAAATAGTCACATCATCACAATATTATCGCATAGAACTGACCCATTACCACAGTACAAAAAGAGGGCTCGCAATTTCAACCAATCACCGCACATTTACTGCATAATATGGATCAATCAAGCCACACGTCAACACAGTTTTTCCCCTTGTCAGCGCATTTTTGCAACAAATTGGACAAAACATTTGCATATTGCTATGCAAAATGTCATAATTGTTGCTGCAAAATCTAGCATATTTATCCGCAAATATCAAAAAAATCCATGCGAAATCCTGGAGAGATTCACTGGAGTATGAAAATGTATACACTCACTACTGTAAGTCGCTCTGGATAAGAGCGTCTGCTAAATGACTAAAATGTCAAAGTAAAATGGAGCTAAACATGTTTTATGTAGAAAATGCATGAAAGTATTACAGCTATACACTCACATGAGCCATACATTTAACCTATCACAGCTTATTCTCCCGCTATCACAATGGTAATTTCTTTACTAATTAGGTAAGTTTAAGTGACCTCTTCTCTTGGAATAGAAATCCACAGGTGGAGTACACGCTCCACCATCCCATTTCCACAGTGGTGCCACCATAGGGATGATGGGAGGTGGTTGTGGATGATTGTGTCCATTCTTCACAGGGACACTCCTCCCTCTCTGCAGGGACACTAGCCTTTGGGACGATCCACTCCCTGTGCGCAGGGACGCTGGCCTTCAGGAGGATCAACTCCTTCTGTGCAGGGATGAGGCCTGATGCTCTGGGGATCTTCTCCTTTCGCACAGTGACAGTAGCTGTTGGAAGAATCCCCTCCCTCTGTGCAGGGACACTGCCTGTGAGGAGGATGTCCTCCCTCTCTTCAGGGATGAGGCCTGATGCTCGGAGGATCTCCTCCCTCTGCGCAGTGATGCTAGCTGCTGAGAGAATCCCCTCCCTCTGTACAGGGACACTGGCTGTTTGGAGGATCCCCTCCCTCTGTGCAGTGACACTGGCCATCAGGAGGATCAACTCCTTTTGTGCAGGGATGAGGCCTGATGCTCTGAGGATCTTTTTCTTCTGCGCAGTGATAGAAGATGCTGGAAGAATCCCCTCCCTCTGTGACGGGATGAGGCCTGATGCTCGGAGGATCTCCTCCCTCTGCGCAGCGATGCTAGCTGCTGAGACAATCCCCTCCCTCTGTACTGGGACACTGGCTGTTTGGAGGATCCCCTCCCTCTGTGCAGGGATGAGGCCTGATGCTCGGAGGATCTCCTCCCTCTGCGCAGTGATACTAGCTGCTGGGAGAACCCATTCCCTCTGTGCAGGGACACTGGCTGTTTGGAGGATCCCCTCCCTCTCAGCAGAGACACTAGCCTTTGGGACAATCCCCTCCCTGTGCGCAGGGACGCTGGCCATTGGGACAATTCCCTTCCTCTGCGCAGTGACACTGGCCATCAGGAGGATCAACTCCTTTTGTGCAGGGATGAGGCCTGATGCTCTGAGGATCTTCTTATTCTGCGCAGTGATAGAAGATGCTGGAAGAATCCCTTCCCTCTGTGACGGGATGAGGCCTGATGCTCGGAAGATCCCCTCCCTCTGTGCAGGAATGAGTTCTGATGCTCGGAGGATCTCCTTCTTCTGCGCAATGATTCTAGCTGCTGGGAGAACCCCCTCCCTCTTTGCAGGGACACTGGCTGTTTGGAGAACCCCCTCCACCTGTGCAGGGACACTGGCTGTTTTGAAAATTCCCTCCCTCTGTGCAGGGATGAAGCCTGATGCTCAGAGGATCTCCTCCCTCTGTGCAATGATGCTAGCTGCTGGGAGAACCCCCTCCCTCTGTGCAGGGACACTGGCTGTTTGGAGGATACCCTCCGTCTGTGCAGGGACACTGGCTGTTTGGAGGATCCCCTCCATCTGTGCAGGGACACTGGCTGTTTGGAGGATACCCTCCCTCTGCACAGCAACTTCGGCTGCTGTGATGATCTGCAGGTATAATATAGAGCATATGGTCATTCCCTAAAAAATCAACCACTTTGAATCTATAACATCATTGACACATACACTGAGTGTATTAAACATTAGGAACACCTTCTCTTTCCGTGACATAGACTAGACTTTCACGCTCAACAGTTTTTCCTGAGTATCAACAATGGTCCACCACCAAGGGAGGGGGCAACTCAATAGGAAGGTGTTCTTAATGTTTTGTTCACTCAGTGTAGATCAATCCCTAGCATAGACTTTCATTTGTATGTGTACTGATACTGTAAATACACAAATTATATTAATGTTATCTACAATATATTATAATACCGTAAGCCTCCCTGCTGCAGGGGCATTTCCTCCTACAATTTTGAGCTGATTTTCTTCACTTTAGCAATATTTTGTATTTTTGATAATTTTCACAATTATTTTGTTTGGAATGACACTGTTACTACAGGAGATGATGCTATCATAAAGTATTTGATGTAAGTATGTAGGATAATTACCCATAATGCTCACTGACTGAACATTCAAAATTACCATGGCAATTATTGACGCATTCACATGCCATCGGAAACTTGGAACCTCAGAGTTAAAATTAATGTAAGTTATCAGTGTAGAGCTTCCTACTGGTTGATTCTGATACTTCACAAGTGGGAAACTTGAAATCATCATTCCATAACGAGTTAGCGAGTCAGAAATGTCAGAATTTCCTAGTTCCGATTTGAAGGGCCTTCTATGATGTAGGGCAGGTCAGTAACCAAATTATTTTACTGTGCCCAGTCGCACACAGACTTTTATGGTCACACAAGTTGCCACCGGTGGTTTCAAAATGAGTAGCTTAACAATTATTTACATGGCCCAAGGTACATTTGCAACCAAATTATTTTTCTGTGAGAAATCAATAATAGTTGCACAAATAAGGTAACAGTCAGCAATTGACAGTGAGCAATAAGCAAGATAAGCATAGACGGGAAGTTGACAATAGCTTATTATTAGTGTAAATAAATTGTATTTCTATGGTTGCAGTCCTCAAAGATTGAATTGCATTGAATTTAATTAATCAGATCCAATGATTTACCGCCCGTAGGGTGGGGTACCGCTAGTCATCATTATTATAATCACCATCTCAATCATTATCACCATACCATCATAGACTTATTCTTCTGTATCTGACACTACCTTAGACATGGCAGTCTGCAACTCAATACATTGCCCCTGCATGGTGTTCAGCGTCCCCTGCATGTGGTTAATCGAATGCTTAACATCGTTCAGCAGGATCTGAATCTCAAGCCTGCAAGAAATCAGGCGGTTCAACATACTGAGATGACGAGAGGCTTCAGACCATGCCATGCAATGAAACGTTCATGGCATAATGGGGATTGTCCTTCCCTGTGAAAAGAATAACAGCTGGGATTTACTTTCTCACTTTTAGATAATGTAATACAATCTTTAAACCCATCAGAAGTGTAGTGCTTACCTCCATGAAAATATTGGTCCATGTTATTTATGGCTGCATTGTCCCAATGTTGACTACTAGTTCCAACTTGTGATGAGAAGGTCTTGATGAAACAATCAAGTCAACATTTTGTTAGACATTTCAGAGATAGCATTAACAATTGTACATGAGACAGTGCTTCCAGATATTGGGGTATCTTCCTTCTGAGATATGTAAAAAAAAATCTGGTGTGTGAGTACTCACATGAAAGGTATCCATGATTCTAGATTAAGCCAATCATGTACGTGATTACCATCCTATGGGTCAGCAATGGAATGATTGCTACACAGCTTTCTGGCGACTTTATGTCTTGGGCCTGGATGAATCATTGAAATACAAGTAATATTGTGAATTTGTGATGCATACTTGCCATTATAATTTGGAATATTCCATCAAAGTTATTTGTTTTGACAGTCAAAACACCTACATTTTACGATGAATCACTTGACTTGAGTAACTTGAGTTGACGGAAGTAGCAACTTTATATTCTGACCTAGACACTGACTTGTGCAATGCCTAAATGTAAATGTAATAATCTATGCATGTTATTGGCCATTGGACTGCTCAGTCAAAACAACAAACTTTTACGATTAATCACTTGACTGGAACGGAACTACCTTTCGGAACTAAAACATTAAAAGTAGGCTATAGCTTGACGCATGTCCTTACATTGGACAAGCGTATCCAAAAGGCCTATCCAGTCGTGCGTGAAGATACCTTTAGGCAGATAAAAGCGCAGTACGGGTTGAGACACGCTCGGTATTGTGAATCTGTAACACTGCTATAAAAGCACGTTTTCATTTATAATTTACACTGTAGAATGACCCGCAAACCAATCAGAATCTAGTTCTAAACAATACCGTGGGTTCCATGGAACGTCACAAACATATTAGGCCACTTGCGTCACAGATTACAGTCACTGAACATGGGTTTAATAGCTATATTGGCTATATGTACAGTATATGCACATCGTATTGAATTGAGATTACATTTACTGCACCACTAATTATGCAGCCTAATCTATGAGGATCATATGTGAAATGTCAGAATCATGGCACATGAAAACATAATTAAATTGACTGCAGATTATAAAATTCCCTGTGACACAATATCCATGTAATTTCAATTAAATTACGTTGAACCAACGTGGAATAAACATTGAATTGATGTATGTGCCCAGTGGGAAGTGATCAATTCGAAATGATTGAATACATACAGTATTACAAAGAAAGTGATAAAAAATTGCTTCGAAAAGCTCGAAAAAGTCTAATTTCCCTGGGCCACCCAAACGTAAAATGTATGTACGGATTACTGTACATCGTTTTGAATGAAAGTGTTTGCTTTCAAATCTCTGACTCACACATATGTACAATCTCGCGATGTATATTTCTGGCGCTTTCACGTTTGCGGGATTTTGTGAAGTAAATGATGCGCAGGAGAGCGCCATAAAATCAGTGACATGGTCAAGATTGCGACATGAGAGGGTGTAACATTTCTAGCTAAGGAACACTTTCGAGGTTTTCTCACAAAGTTTATAGTTTAAGACTGCAGTTGCAATTTTTTTTTTCACAGAAAATTATATCTAACCATATATTGAATAAATGTTTAATTAATCAAACCATTGACATATATTTTTGACTATTGCCAACGAACAAACTAGCTATCGAAAAGTGTCAGCGTGTATAGTTAAATTAGCCTGCTAACGTTTTCATAGCTAGTAGCATGTAATCAGGACATGACCAAACTGTTGCTGAGATAATGGATGTTGAAACTTCCAACGAGAAAAGAGACATTGTTGAAACGCACTCATATGCTTGCAGTGTTAAAAAGGGGGGTGAATGCGATTCATACCCGTATACCCCAACCAAGGAGCAACTTCCAAAGAAGCTGAACCATCAATGAGCCAGCTACAGGACAACATCGTCCGCATCCTCATGGCTAAAATCAAAGAGAGCGCAGATGACATGATGAATTTGGTGTAAAAGAACACTATCAGTATCGTTAACTTGAAGAAATCGATTGATTTCAGTGCTGAGGAAGTAAAAACTCTGAAGCAGCAGAACGCAACATTGAACATTCAGGTTGCAAAGCAGGAGAAGAAACTCACTGAAATGGAGTCAAAGGTAAACGAGAATGACCGGTATAGTCGGAGATGGAGTCTTCGAATTTATGGAATAGCAGAAAAATCTGACGAGAACATCAAAGCAAGAGTGAAGGACATTTGCAGGGCAATAGTCCCGGAGGAGGAGCGAAATGTTGTTGCAGGTTCTCTGGATGTGAGTTGTGCAGGACCGAGTTTTCTTTGCATCTGATGAAACTTAATATTTATTGAGGAATGAGCATTGTTTGTGTGTGCCAAACTTTTTAATATATATATATTTTTTTTATGTCAGGGACATTCGCACTGACACTTAATGTTAGCTTGATGGCTATTCGTTTTTACCAATCTATGGTACAATGTTATTTGCAATTGTATAAAAAATATATATAATTTAGGTCAACGACTTGCGTGGTGCAAAGGACTGTTTTTATTTGCAACTAGTAAGAACTTTAATTTTTGTGAGACCCCAATTCATGTGAACGTATACAAGTTTAATATTCTTTATATAGTCACTGTGATAGTAAATGTTCATTTCTGTTTTTTCTATTAATGCCAGGGGAATCTGTAATTTTTTGAAAGGGGAATCTTTATTTTTGTATTGTAAGGGTAAGAGTGCCGACTTATTTCATTCAAGAAACTCATGCCTGTTCCACGATACTGCGTTTTGGAAGTGTCAATGGTGATGATATGAATGATATTTGGTTTTCATTTGGTACTAATCGGTCAGCAGGTGTCCCTATTTTAAAAGGCAACTTTAAGGCTCATATATTGAAGCAGATAATACAGGGAGATGGATTGTACTATTGGTAGATGTCAACCATGTTCAATTCATTGTTGTAAATAGTTATGCTTCCAATAACAAGTCAAGTAACTGTATTTTATTTAGAGAAATTGAGAGGAAAATAAGTAAAATTATGTCTAACTTTACATTGGCCAAAGTAATATGGGGTGGAGATTTTAATACAGTATTACATGATAATCTAGATAGATGGTCTCCTAAGGATAGCAATTCTGTTTGTGAGATAAGGAATACATGTCTAAGGTTAGGTGTTCTAGATATTTGGAGACATAAGAACCCAGATAAGATTATGTTTACATGGAGTACCAAAGATTTATCTATACAATCCCATATTGATTTCTGGCTGATATCTGAAGATATGGCTGACAAGGTTGATACAGTCTCGATTGAACCATTGATTTTAACAGACCACAACGGGATCTCAATAAAGATAAATATGCATGGTTTGTCAACCAAAAAAAGATAAAGGTTACTGGAAAATGAACAAAACTTTACTAGAGAATTAAGTATTTAAGAAGGAAGTAGCAGGAATGAATGATAAATACAGGAATTGTGCCTGTGTTATGAATACGTTTGGAAGTTACTGGGAGCTAATGAAATTTGATATAAGGCTTTTGGCTATTTCAATGGGGAAAGAAATTGCTCGTGATTAGGCGTATAGAACATTTCCGGGATCTTTAATTTCAACACATGAAACATGGGACCAACCTTTTACATGTTGCGTTTTTTTGTTCAGTATAGTTTATTACAAATATAGCAGTATACAGTCCTCCAGATATCTGTTGACAAGGACATACATCACTGTGTATTTGTTACTCTGTACATACAAAAATGGCCAAACATTTTTTTGTTTGTTGCCATTTTCCATTGTTACTAACTTGTACTGGTTAAAAGTATGATTAAAGAAGAAGAAAAAATGTGTACGTTTTGCAAACCATGTTTAGTACATCTGAAAGAGACAATGACAAATTCATGGTTCAACAAGATATTATAGTCATCGAAAGGGTAGAATTTTAGCATTGATATACTTACGATACAATACTTTACAGCTTTGATTGGTCACAGAATATATGACATGAAGGGGTGATGTAATTATCTGAATTACTGTAGATTTGAATAGTTTAGTTAATCAAAAGTGAAGTATGGTTATAGGTCCAATGGGTGTTGTTCATATACCACTCAGACTCAAAATCAATATATTAGATAAATACTATTTATCAGCATATTGACAGATTATTGCTATCAACTGCTGGTTGCAAGTTATATTACCCTGTTTGTATCTTTTGGAACAATGGCAATTAAGTTGATTAAAATTAAGTAGAATAGATAGATGGGCTACCACTGGTGTCACAGGCATCCACAGGTCTTGACCACCATGTTGCGATGCTTCTTTAGGATCACGTTGTTGTTGTCAGCGTAGAAGAGTACAGAGATGGGACTGAGCTTGGTGGGTGCGCAGCACGCTTTGGGAACCTCACCCGGCTTCAGAAGGTGAACCTGCCATTGAAAACGGTAAATCAGACTCATTCATACATGCACTTTCATATAGTCAATGATAATATCCTGTTATAAAAGAGATATGGGTTATTTAAGCAATAAGGCCCAAGGAGGGGTGGTATATTGGCCATATACCACAAACCTCGAGGTGCCTTATTGCTATTAGAACACCTACTCATTCAAGGGTTTTTCTTTATTTTTACTATTTATTTTATTTATTTAGCCTTTATTTAACCAGGAAGGGCTCATTGAGATTTAAAATCTCTTTTTCAAGAGCGTCCTGGCCAAGATAGGCAGCACCAAGTCATTACAAAAATTACAGACAAACAACATGAAAAACTACAAGTAATCTAGTAGAAACCATTGAATTCACAAGAGTATAACAAAAATCAAAAACAGCAAATTAAAACATTGACAGGTCAAGGAATCAGTCTCAAGATCATTCATCAGTGATTTAAAAATACCAATCGGGACAAGTTCTTCCATTTTAAAAGTATTTTGTAAGGCGTTCCAAGACAATGGCGCAGAGTACATAAAAGCACTTTTACCAAATTCAGTTCGGACATTTGGAACAATTAGTAGGATAAAGTCCAGCGAATGAAGAGAGTACCCACCACATTACTGAACAATAAAAATGCCCAAATAAAAAGGTAGTAAACCCAAAATGGCTTTATAAATCAAAGTATACCAGTGACTGAGCCTACGAGTGACTAGAGAAGGCCAGCCAACCCTGGTATACAAAGTGCAGTGGTGCGTAAGGGTTTTGTAGTTTAAAATAAATCTCAAAGTGCCATGGTAAAGGGTGTCAATTGATCTCAAACACTGAGCGGAAGCATTCATATATAAAATATCCCCATAGTCTAGTAAAGGCATAAATGTAGCTGATACTAGCCTCCTTCTGGCTTCAAAAGAAAAAAAGGCCTTATCTACAATAAAATCCCAATTTCAGCTTCATTTTTTTTGTAAGTTGTTGAATATGCAATTTAAAAGACAGACCGTCATCAATTAAAATTCCAAGATATTTATGAGGTTACAACCTCAATCTCCTTGCCCTGAAAGGTAGTAATAGGTGAAAGGTTCAGAGGTCTATTTCTTGCTTTAGAAAACACCATTAGTTTAGTTTTGTCAGTATTGAGGATAAGCTTAAATTGACACAAGGTATGTTGAACAGTATAAAAAGCCGTTTGCAAGTTCTGGAAAGCTTTTGTAAGAGACGAGGCACAACAGTAAAGAACAGTATCATCAGCATAAAAATGAAGTTGTGCATTTTGGACATGTTTGTCTAAATCATTTATATAAATAGTGAATAAGAGAGGACCAAGTACAGAGCCTTGGGGCACACCATTAAAGACAGACAATTTAACAGACATAAGCCCATCAAATTGAGTGCACTGAGTTCTATCAGACAGATAGTTAGCAAACCATGCAACTGCATGCTCTGAAAGACCTACACACGACAATCTCTGACTTAGTATAACATGATCAACTGTATCAAAAGCCTTAGAGAGATCAATAAAAAGTGAGACACAGTGCTGATTTTTGTCAAGGGCTTCAGTAATATAATTTAAAACCTTCATGGCTGCTGTAATTGTGCTATGCTTCTTCCTGAAGCCCAATTGGTACATTGATAAAATAGAGTTAGTAAATAAAAACTATTTTAGCTGTTCACTCACAAGGGTTTCAAGTATTTTCACCAGGGGTGACAGCTTTGAGATTGGCCTATAATTATTTAAAAGAGTTGGATCTCCCCCTTTTAAAAGTGGTAGGACAAATGCTGATTTCCAGAATTTCGGAATTTCATTACATTCCAAGGTTAGATTGAACAGATATGTAAGTGGTTCAGCTATGAAATCAGCTGCCAGATTTAAAAAGCAGGGATCCAAAAGATCAAGACCTGCAGGCTTTCTCTGATCTAAGGATTTCAGGGCTTTATGTACCACCTGCACTGAGAATGGCAAAAAGCTAAAAGTTTGACCAGCTCTCACTGGTTCATCCACACAGGGTTGTACAGAGACAGAGGACACTGGTTCATCCACACAGGGTTGTACAGAGACAGAGGACACTGAATCAAACAGCCTACCAGATGATACAAAGTGCTCATTGAAACAATTCAGCATTTCAGTTTTGTCATATACAGCAAGAGAGTCCTTCAAAACACATGACGGTAATTCATTAACATTACTGTTACCAGACATAGACTTAATAGCCTTCCAAAACTTTCTAGGGTCATTCAGGTTATCAGTGGCAACAGACATAAAATATTCAGACTTGACCTTCCTGAGCAGAAAATAACACTTGTTTCGTAACTGCCTAACAATAAGCCAATCAGCATCAGAACATGATTTCCTTGCTTTCGCCCAGGCTAGATTACGGTCGTGAATAATACAAGACAGCTCAGAAGAAACCCATGGATTATCCCGCCCTTTAACCCTGAACCTGCGGAATGGGGCATGTTTGTTTACTATTTGGAAAAAACCATCATGAAAGAATATCCAGGCAGTTTCCACATCAGGGATAAGCTCAATCTTGCTCCAGTCAAAATAAAACAAATCATGACAGAAAGCCTGCTCATTAAAACACTTCAAATTTCTCTTACGAATAAAACGTGGGTTTGTCTTAGGAACCTTAGTATTTCTAACATCAACAACAGCACAATGGTCACTTAAATCATTACAAAAAACACCAACCGCAGAATATTTATGTGGAACATTTGTCAATATCAAATCAATCAGGGTAGATTTATCTGAGCATTTAAGATTTGGGTGAGTTAATCAACTGGGTAAGATTCATAGAATTACAAAACATTTTCAAATCATCAGACACCGGCTTTAACAAACACCAGTTGAGATCACCAATCAAGATCATTTCACTGTAAAGAAGTTTAGACATAAGGTGCGTCAAAGAAGAAAATGCTATTTTCTACATTGTTGAATAATAGTGAAGACATCAAAACTATGAAATAACACAAATGGAATCATGTAGTAACCAAAAAAGTGTGAAACATATCAAAACATATCATATATTTGAGATTCTTCAAATAGCCACCCTTTGCCTTGATGACAGCTTTGCACACTCTTGGCATTCTCTCAACCAACTTCACCTGGAATGCTTTTCCAACAGTCTTGAAGGAGTTCCCACATATGCTGAGCACTTGTTGGCTGTTTTTTCTTTACTCTGCGGTCCTACTCATCTCCAAGCATCTCAATTTGGTTGAGGTTGGGGGATTGTGGAGGCCAAGTCATCTGATGCAGCACTCTGTCACTCTCCTTCTTGGTAAAATAGCCCTTACACAGCCTTGAGATGTTTTGGGTCATTGTCCTGTTGAAAAACAAATGAATTATCCTGAGTGGCGCAGTGGTCTAAAGCAAGCTGTGCAGTTAGAGATCCTGGTTGGAGTCCAGGCTCTGTCGCAGCCGGCTGCAACCGGGAGACCCATGGGGCGGCACACAATTGGCCCAGCGTCGTCCGGGTTAGGGGAGGGTTTGGCCGGCAGGGATGTTCTTGTCCCATCGAGCTCTAGCGACTCCTGTGGCGAGCCGGGCGCAATGCACACTGACAGGGTTGCCAGGTGTATGGTACCTGACCCATTGGTGCGCCTGACTTCAGGGTTAAGCAAGTGTTACACCCCTGAACAAGTTTTTTTTTTTTTTTTCATTGTGTCAAGAAGCAGTGCGGCTTGGCTGGGTTGTGTTTTGGAGGAGGCACGGCTCTCGACCTTCGCCTCTCCCGAGTCCGTACGTGTCCGTACGGGATTTGCAGCGATGAGACAAGACTGTAACTACCAATTGGATACCACGAAAAAGGTGTAAATGTAACAAACAATATATATATTTTTTTTATAATAATTTATTAAAACAAATGATAGTCCCACTAAGCCCAAACCAGATGGGATGACGTATAGCTGCAGAATGCTGTTGTAGCCATGCTGATTAAGTGTGAATTCTAAATAAATCACAGACAGTGTCAACAGCAAAGCATCCCCACACCATAACACCTCCTCCTCCTCCGTGCTTTATGGTAGGAAATACACATGCAGAGATCATCTGTTCACCCACACCGCATCTCACAAAGAGTTGGCAGTTGGAAACAAAAATCTGAAATTTGGGCTCCAGACCAAAGGACAAATTGATTGTGTTTCATGGCCCAAGTAAGTCTCTTCTTCTTATTGGTGTCCTTTTAATAGTGGTTTCTTTGCAGCAATTCAACTATAAAGGCTGATTCACACAGTCTCCTCTGAACAGTTGGTGTTGATGTGTCAGTTACTTGAACTCTGTGAAGAATTTATTTGCGCAGCAATATCTGAGGCTGGTAACTCTAATGAACTAATCCTCTGCAGCAGAGGTAACTCTGGGTCTTCCATTGCTCGGGTGGTCCTCATGAGAGCCAGTTTCATCATAGCGCTTGATTTGTTTTTGCAACTACACTTGAAATATTCCGTATTGACTGACCTTCATGTCATAAAGTAATGATGGACTGTTGTTTCTCTTTGCTTATTTGAGCTGTTCTTGCCATAATATGGACATGGTATTTTACCAAATAGGGCTATCTTCTGTATACCCCCCCACCTTGTCACAACACAATTGATTGTGTCAAACGCATTAAAAAGGAAAGAAATTCCACTTTTAAGAAGGCACACCTGTTAATTGAAATGCATTCCAGGTGACTTTCTCATGAAGCTGGTTGAGAGAATGCCAAGAGTGTGCAAAGCTGTCATCAAGGCAAAGGGTGGCTACTTTGAAGAATCTAAAATATATTTGGATTTGTTTAACACTTTTTTGGTTACTACATGATTCCATATGTGTTATTTCATCGTTTTGATGTCTTCACTATTTTTCTTCAATGTAGAAAATAGTAAAAATAAAGAAAAACCCTTGAATGAGTAGGTGTTCTAAAACTTTTGACCGGTAGTGTAGAGCCTTCAGTGCTTTTTTCCCGTGGGCTGTGGCCCCCCTTGTCTGAATTTGGTCAATATGTCCTCCAAAAGACTTTATAGCCCACTGTGGCAAAGACTATACTTTCAGGAGTTAAACAACACAATAAAAAAAATTACCTTGTTTATCTCATTCTTCCAACCGAGCTAGTGAATTTAAAAAACACAATATTTGATATTTGTATTTTATATTATACCAATGATATAGGAAAGCATCTGGTGGCAAAAAAGCCAAAAACATAAAATTATTAATTCATTCAAGGTTTACAAATATGCCCAATCAATAGAACATTATGTCAGAAAACAATAGTCTAAACCCAATGTCTCTACCATATATGGTTGAAAAGTTACCAACGATTTACCTCACAACACCAAATATGGAACACATCAACACTGTATAAGGGATTTGCGTCATTTCAAATCTGGTATCAGGACAAAATGTGATTCAGTCACAGAATATACTTTAAGTATTTTTATTAAACTCAAGCGATAAATGGTAAATGCAATTTTCGTAAATACGGGTTCACTGTACCACCCCGCAGGGTAGAACAGGGAACTGGCAGGATGTAAGCAAACAGCTGTTCTTATACTGTGACAGACTAGTTCCAACCCGTCTGTTGGCCTATCACAGTAGAGGCTGAGCGTGGTTTAAACTCTGCTCAGCCAATCGCCGGCGCTCAGGCTAGTCTAAGCCTCTTTGCGCTCTTTGGTATCCCGGCGCTGTTGCTGTGTAGATTACGCTCCCTCACCCCAGAGACTGAGGTCAGACAGCTCTGCAACATTGTCTGCGCTATTTGCACCTGTATACAAAAGCACACTGTTCTCGCTCAAGGCTAACCACAGCTTCCCAGCACACTTATCTGGGGCTAACTGTTATTCCAGCACACACACACACAGACACCCAGGCGCCCAGGCCAACAGTTGCTAATATTCAATCACATGTGATATAGCATTGGGTTATAGTGCAATAAACACAAATCCTAACAACTGTCAAGTACAAGTATATGAATGTTATAATATTGTAGAGAACAAGCTAATGATTAATTCTATGTAATTTCTAATGACATCAGGCAAAGAAAACGACGTTTGGACATGAATTTCGTAGCTCCCTCTTGAATTGACCCTTTTTCTCTCTACATTGTATAGCAAGTAAGTGAATATATAAAAAGAATATGTCATTCATCAGACACTTTTATCCAAAGCAACTTACAATAAAACCTGCTGTCGTTTATGTATGGGTGGTGACGGGAATCGAACCCACTACCCTGGCGTTGCAAGCGTCATGCTCTATCATGGTCATGGGTGCACCTCAGCCACGCTCAAGGTCCTAAACGATATCTTAATCGCCATCGATAAGAAACAATACTGTGCAGCCGTATTCATTGACCTGGCCAAGGCTTTTGACTCTGTCAATCACCACATCCTTATCGACAGACTCAACAGCCTTGGTTTCTCAAATGTTTGCCTCGCCTGGTTAATCAACTACTTCTCCGATAGAGTTCAGTGTGTAAAATCGACTTCCTGTAGTCCGGGCCTCTGGCATTCTCTATGGGGGTGCCACAGGGTTCAATTCTTGGGCCGACTCTCTTCTCTGTATACATCAATGATGTCGCTCTTGCTGCTGGTGAGTCTCTGATCCACCTCTACGCAGATGACACCATTCTGTATACTTCTGGCCCTTCTTTAGACACTGTGTTAACTACCCTCCAGACGAGCTTCAATGCCATACAACTCTCCTTTTGTTGGCCTTCAATTGCTCTTAAATACAAGTAAAACTAAATGCATGCTCTTCAACCGATGACCGTTGGCTGGCCCTCGCTTCATACTCGTCGACAAACCCACTGGCTCCAGGTCATCTACAAGACCCTGCTAGGTAAAGTCCCGCCTTGTCTCAGCTCGCTGGTCACCATAGCAGCACTCACCCGTAGCACGCACTCCAGCAGGTATATCTCACTGGTCACCCCCAAAGCCAATTCCTCCTTTGGCCGCCTCTCCTTCCAGTTCTCTGCTGCCAATGACTGGAACGAACTACAAAAATCTCTGAAACTGGAGACACTAATCTCCCTCACTAGCTTTAAGCATCAGCTGTCAGAGCAGCTCACAGATCACTGCACCTGTACATAGCCCATCTATAAATAGCCCAAACAACTACCTCATCCCCTACTGTATTTATTTTATTTATCTTGCTCCTTTGCACCCCAGTATTTCTACTTTGCACATTCATCTACTGCACATTCATCTACTGCAAATCTACCATTCCAGTGTTTTTAATTGCTATATTGTATTTACTTCGCCACCATGGCCTATTTATTGCTCTACCTCCCTTATCTCTCCTAATTTGCTCACATTGTATATAGACTTGTTTTTCTAATGTATTATTGACTGTATGTTTGTTTACTCCATGTGTAACTCTGTGTTGTTGTATGTGTCTAACTGCTTTGCTTTATCTTGGCCAGGTCGCAGTTGTAAATGAGAACTTGTTCTCAACTTGCCTCTCAACTTGCCTGCCTGGTTAAATAAAGGTGAGAAAAAAAATGAAAAAAAATATATCAACTGAGCTACGAAGGAGCACGTCAACGTGACTAGAATGATGACAAGCAATTTTAACGGATTCTAAAGGGAATCATAGAATTCCAAACTCATTTCTATGGGAACACAGTTGTCAATTTTGTAAACAATCATTTTCGAACGTGTGTTGCCAAGAGACATCTAACCGACGTTCTATGGAACGTTTTCTGTGCGAAAACAACAACTTCAGTTTGCTGCTGACAACAAACTTGTTTGATTTTTGAGACCTGAGATAGAACAATCGACTGGAAAATGCCTGGGGGCTTTTCAAGACTGGCGGAGAGAGTGCGTGGACGTCGGCGGCCTACTGCGTCGACAGGTTGTTCAAATTCATTTGAGGCTTGTTTTTCTTGTCTTTTTCTGTTTTGCAGGGTTCGTGGTTGTCGACAGGTGGACAGCGACTTCGAAGAGGGTATGTGGAGTTTAAAACTCTTATTTTACTACATTTAACAATATCATTATCATTTGCGAAATGTTGTGTATTTCTATAATTCAGACTTGGCAAAAATGCTTGTGCTAGAGATGTTGTAGCTAGCTAGTTAACATTAACTTTAGTAACTGTTGCTAAGCGATCGACTTTTGCTACCTAGCTAGCTAGTATTAGCAAACGTGCTACGTTTTATGTCCTAACAATTGTTTATTTTATATTCCAATGTTCCTCATTTTAGAAACAACTGTCCTGGATGAGGTCCAGTTGAATGTGCCATTGGATGATGTGCCAGATGTTCCACAGCTGCCAGTCCTCCTTGATGTCCAGAATGCTGCTATCATCCTTGAGGATGTGCCAGATGTGCAGACTATCCTTGAGGTACAATTTTCTGAAAGTTTGGGGTTTTATGTTTGAAAAATATCCCAGATATTCAAGTTGTCTCTTTGACATGAAACAAATATCTTGTCTGCTTTCTGCTTTAGGAGGCCACTGGCAATTGGCAGTTGGTTCCGATTAGGTTCAGCCCCCTGTACTGTGGGCCTGTTGTGATCAGGGTAAGAGACCCCCACACAGTCACATCACGGTTACAATGTTTACTGTTTCCAACATGAATTTATTGTAATGTGCAGAACAATGCCAGTCCGGTGGTTAAAGCTTGGAGAACTTTCCAGTTCATCAGCCCCATCATCACCTACATGCGTGGGGGATCCCAGGTATGTGTCTTTGTAACTTCCTAATCTACATTGTCAGTCATTTGATCTTGATGGAAATGTGTCACAGCAATTGCTGAAGTGGTTTTGTTGATGTTGTCTTGTTGTTTATCTCAACAGCAGGTGGTGGTGAGGATGCACCACGTGAGTAGGGTGAGAGGCCTGGAGACTCAACTGGTGTGGGCCATCTCCAAGGAGACAGCCAGGCTTAGTCCAGAGGGCATCCCCTACTGTGCCACCAAAGTGCAGTCCATCACTTGGATCCAGGTAAGACGTAAATACTACTGAAATAGTATTAGATTAGGCTTTTCTTCACTTATTCCATTTGGCCTTAACATGTATTCTATCTCTGTCAGCGTGTGGCTGGCATGGTGACCCACTATGCGTCTCACCTCCGCCACGAGACGTCTGTGGACGTGACGCTTGGCTGCTACCAGGTAAATAAACGATTTCCTATGTATATAGACTAGACATTACTGGGCAATTTTTGCATTAGATTTGGTGTGTTTTCTAATAACGTGTGTGTGGTAAACAGGTGTGTTGTGTGTGTTTTGAGCAGCAGACTGATGTCTCAGTGGTGTACGCCACTCTCCACATGGGGCTGGACGGGCTTCTCTCCTCTTCAGCGTGGTCGGAGGCTGCCTCCTTCTCTACGCCCACCACTCAGCAGTTCACTGACCCAGAGCCTGAGGGCCACAACTGCTATGAGGTCAAACGTTACACACACATACTATTGACTAGGAGCATTAAGATTGACCGATTGTTTGTTATGTCATTGCATTGGTCACTGATTTTGAATGCTTGTTTTGTTGTCGTAGGGCTGGGAGGAGGACCTGCTGCCTGAGGAGAGGGAGGTTCCTCTGCTAAAGTGAGTTCCTCTAAATGTCTGTGTAGTCTGGGCTTGTCAGATGCTGAAGGATAGTGGTCATAATGCTGTTATCCCCCATTGACTCTAATGGTTGACATGCTCCATTCCCTCCCTTTCACAGCCTCTACCTTACCATCAAGAGAGTGGAGGACATCGCCCTGAGGCTCGTCTCCCTGCGCCAGGCCTTCACTGTGAGTGGACCCACTTTTTTATTTTTCTCTCTGTGACTTCTTGTTCTGTCTCCTAGAGGAAGATGCCTCACCCTAACTCTTCCCTCGACCCTGCTTGGTTCCACCCTGAGCAGGAACCATCTGTTTGTGGCGGGAAAGGTCCTCCTGGGCGCACTGGTTCAGGCCAACCACATGGTAACTCACTAACTCATTCTCTTTCAAGGGAAAGAGAGCGTCCCTGAGGGGAAATGTGTTCTGTTCACTAAGATGCTCTTTTCTTTGTCATAGGACGAGGCCAAGTTCATCCGTACCTATAACGACTTTGTGGACTACCTGAGTGACCCCTCCAAGCGGAATGACATTGAGAGGGAGCTGGCTGAGGCAAACGTGAGTTCATTAACTCTTTCAAGTCTCACTGAGTTCTTCCACATGCATGTCTTTTATACATCACAGTAGCTGATCTATATGAAATCATTCCTATTTTCTCCAAACGTGTTTTCTTGTCCTAGATCCATCATGTGAACATGATAGATGTCCTCTTTGAGCTGGTGCTGTTTGGGATGATGACAGCTCAGAAGTTCCTGATGGTGGTAAGTAGCATCTCACTGGTACATGTTTTGATATCTCTCTATTAGCAGTTTCACTTAAATTCCTCTTCTCTTCTATTCTCTCCTCTTTTCTCCTCCTTTGTTTCCTTTAGCACCCTGGTGGGTTCGTGGAGCGTCTGTACGCTCTCCTGTACTCCTTCCTGCCCACTGCTGCCAACATGGAGCCAGAGGCTGACAGATACCTGCTGCTGCTCAATGTAAGAGTCAAGAGGTTACTTCCTGTTTACTTCCATATTCTTAGTGTACTTCCTTTTTACTTCCTTATTCATGGTTAACCAGGTTCCAATGCCATTTTAGGGGGAGTATTTCTAATTGTCTCTCTCCTCTTGATAAGCTAGTAACTCAGAGCCATTTTCTATGTGTTGTGTGGTGTTCTCTTCAGGGCGGGCTGATGGCTCTGCTAGATGACATGTTTGGCCAGCAGCTGGCCTGGTACTTTAACCCAGAGTCTCTGGTCACGGAGCTCTCCAACCTCCTGGAGTACCACTTGGAGAACCTCATGGCCAGCATGTAGTCCTACTGCAGGGACCATACTCCTTTCTCCTTCTCTCTCTCTTTTGAAGGAATTGAGGACTTGAAGTGCTTTGTTGAACCCTGATTAGTTAACACCCATTAATTTAATGTATTCTCTTGTTTTCTCTGCCCACAGGATTCTTGTGACACTTTGCCACCCAACAGGGATCTAGACACCAATGCACTACATTACTTTGCACTGAATTTGACATTATTAAATAAAATAAGTTGTAGTTCAAAAACATTTTTGTTTCCGTCTTTTCATCTATTTGATTTTATGACCATTTCCTCTTCCTAGAGGTATAATGCTAATATTAGATTATTACATGAACAATGATGCTTTATTATCTGCATATGGAAATAAAAAAACAATGTTTAGTTGATTTACAGATACTACAGGCCCACACTTTATATGGTTTTGTACTGTGGTTTGTGATACTGTACTATTTAAAAACATGTAGGACTACATACACTTGAGTGCACAAAACATTAGGAACGTCTTCCTAATATTGAGTTGCACACCCTTTTTCCCTCAGAACAGCCTCAATTCGTCGGGACATGGACTCTACAAGCTGCCCTAAGCGTTCCACAAGGATGCTGGCCCATGTTGTGTCAAGTTGGCTGGACGTCCTTTGGGTGGTGGACCATTCTTGATACACATGGGAAACTGTTGAGCATGAAAAAAACAGCAGTGTTGCAGTTCTTGACACACTTAACCCGGTGCGCCTGGCACCTACTACCATACCCCGTTCAAAGGCAGTGAAATCTTTTGTCTTGCCGAATCACCCTCTGAATGACACACACAATCCATGTCTCAATTCTCTCAAGGTTTTAAACTCCCCTTCATCTACACTGATTGAAGTGGATTCAACAAGTGACATCAATAAGGGGTCATAGCTTTCACTTGGTCAGTCTGTTATGGAAAGAGCAGGTGTCCTCAATGTTTTGTATTATCAGTGTGTGTAGTAACCTGGTACAGTATAAAGTATACCACTAGAGGGGGTAATTGCTTCAGTCTTGAGTGTTACTTCTCACTATCCCTACTCTACATTAAACTATGTCAACTGGTTGATGATACCACCATATTTTTAAGAGACATTGTCCTAAATCCACATGTTATGACTATAACTACTGTTCGCTGAAGGAGGGAAACTAGGTATAACCTACTATCAAATCCACGCCTCGCTGGAAGCCCCGCTTTCCACAGGTGATGAGAGTGAGGCTTGGATTTATTCCTTAAATTTAATACCGCTCTTCAGCGACCCAGGAAAGGGCGGGGACAAACAGGTTTACCTCGTTTCCCTCTTTCAGGGAAGTGTAATTATAATCAAAGTTACACTCCCTTTCAGTCAGTCAATCAATAGATTGATACAACATACTATGGGGAAATAAACTAATTCCCCAGCCTACCCACACGGATACTAAATGAAACGACCCCTGGCAGACCACCCAGACCTGACCCTACAAGAAGCGTCAGTTTTGTCAATTTATTCATTGTCTTTTGTTTGAAACACTCCTGTCAATGTTGAGTAAGGACGCACACCTGATTACGCATATAGAAGTAGGACTAGTCTACCTGGCCTGCACACAAATGTAGGCCTATAAATGTGCCCATTTGGGTATGTCTGATAGTATTTCTGATTGTCTTAACGCTGCACCACTAATGAGTTGTGGAGCTTCTCACAGTAATTTTTTCTTCACCTCCAAACAGCAAGTAAACAAAGTCTAATCAAAATCAATTGCGAATGACAATAGTTCCTCAAAGTATTTTCGTAAAGTATTTCCAGCTCTCGCCTTTTCGATAACCACTCAGCATAAAGGGGAAAAATGTAATGCTCTGATCCAGTGGAAATATCATAAAATACCTGATTACTTCTTATCCTTTGCACAAATAGCCTACAGCTTTGTCTGTCCAGAATTCACTGGAGCAGGAAACTGAGGACCTAGAGTATTTTATACAATGTTGCAAGCTTGCTATCCGAGTTTCTCTGACCCAGTTGATAGTTTATACAATGTTTCAAGCTTGTTGTAGACAGGCCATGTGCAGCCAATGTGATTTTTAGGATATTTATTTTTACAAGGATATTTTCTACCTGCAGAATGCAATGTTTTTATTTGTTGGCTTTTTGTAGGCTATTTTTTTACATAGTTGGCAATGGCATTAAAAGTTACTTGTAGATTTGTATAATTTTCATTTAGATTTAGATAGAATGTAGATTAATCACAGACAATAATTTTGAGATACTATTATAAATTAAATTAAACTGTTGCACCAAAATGTGCATATGAAAATCATAACTGGCACACAGATTGGTAGAAATGATCAGATAAATTGGCACTCCAAATGGAAAAGGTTGCCGACTGCTGGTGTAGTCTATTAGTCTATCTATCTGTAGTCTATTAGTTTATTACTGAAAACTTCCGGAGCAGAACGGCAGAATTTACGAAGTCCAGCAGCGGAGGGGGGCTCCCTCTAGTCAGGTTATATTGATGACCGGCTCCCTCTAGTCAGGTCATGTTGACGACCGGCTCCCTCTAGCCAGGTCATGTTGACGACCGGCTCCCTCTGGCCAGGTCATGTTGACGACCGGCTCCCTCTGGCCAGGTCATGTTGACGACCGGCTCCCTCTGGCCAGGTCATGTTGACGACCGGCTCCCTCTGGCCAGGTCATGTTGACGACCGGCTCCCTCTGGCCAGGTCATGTTGACGAGCGGCTCCCTCTGGCCAGGTCATGTTGACGACCGGCTCCCTCTGGCCAGGTCATGTTGACGACCGGCTCCCTCTGGCCAGGTCATGTTGACGACCGGCTCCCTCTGGCCAGGTCATGTTGACGACCGGCTCCCTCTGGTCAGGTTATGTTGACGAGCGGCTCCCTCTGGCCAGGTCATGTTGACGACCGGCTCCCTCTGGCCAGGTCATGTTGACGACCGGCTCCCTCTGGTCAGGTCATGTTGAGGACCGGCTCCCTCTGGTCAGGTCATGTTGACGACCGGCTCCCTCTGGTCAGGTCATGTTGACGACCGGCTCCCTCTGGTCAGGTCATAGTGACGACCGGCTCCCTCTGGTCAGGTCATAGTGACGACCGGCTCCCTCTGGCCAGGTCATGTTGACGACCGGCTCCCTCTGGTCAGGTTATAGTGACGACCGGCTCCCTCTGGTCAGGTTATAGTGACGACCGGCTCCCTCTGGTCAGGTTATAGTGACGACCGGCTCCCTCTGGTCAGGTTATAGTGACGACCGGCTCCCTCTGGTCAGGTTATAGTGACGACCGGCTCCCTCTGGTCAGGTTATGTTGACGAGCGGCTCCCTCTGGTACGGTTATGTTGACGAGCGGCTCCCTCTGGTACGGTTATGTTGACGAGCGGCTCCCTCTGGTACGGTTATGTTGACGAGCGGCTCCCTCTGGTACGGTTATGTTGACGAGCGGCTCCCTCTGGTACGGTTATGTTGACGAGCGGCTCCCTCTGGTACGGTTATGTTGACGAGCGGCTCCCTCTGGTACGGTTATGTTGACGAGCGGCTCCCTCTGGTACGGTTATGTTGACGAGCGGCTCCCTCTGGTCAGGTTATGTTGACGACCGGCTCCCTCTGGTCAGGTTATGTTGACGACCGGCTCCCTCTGGTCAGGTTATGTTGACGACCGGCTCCCTCTGGTCAGGTTATGTTGACGACCGGCTCCCTCTGGTCAGGTTATAGTGATGTCCGGCTCCCTCTGGTCAGGTTATAGTGATGTCCGGCTCCCTCTGGTCAGGTTATAGTGATGACCGGCTCCCTCTGGTCAGGTTATAGTGATGACCGGCTCCCTCTGGTCAGGTTATAGTGATGACCGGCTCCCTCTGGTCAGGTTATAGTGATGACCGGCTCCCTCTGGTCAGGTTATAGTGATGACCGGCTCCCTCTGGTCAGGTTATTGTGATGACCGGCTCCCTCTGGTCAGGTTATAGTGATGACCGGCTCCCTCTGGTCAGGTTATAGTGATGACCGGCTCCCTCTGGTCAGGTTATTGTGATGACCGGCTCCCTCTGGTCAGGTTATTGTGATGACCGGCTCCCTCTGGTCAGGTTATTGTGATGACCGGCTCCCTCTGGTCAGGTTATTGTGATGACAGGCTCCCTCTGGTTAGGTTATTGTGATGACAGGCTCCCTCTGGCCAGGTCATGTTGACGACCGGCTCCCTCTGGCCAGGTCATGTTGACGACCGGCTCCCTCTGGCCAGGTCATGTTGACGACCGGCTCCCTCTGGTCAGGTCATGTTGACGACCGGCTCCCTCTGGTCAGGTCATAGTGACGACCGGCTCCCTCTGGTCAGGTCATAGTGACGACCGGCTCCCTCTGGTCAGGTCATAGTGACGACCGGCTCCCTCTGGTCAGGTCATAGTGACGACCGGCTCCCTCTGGTCAGGTCATAGTGACGACCGGCTCCCTCTGGTCAGGTCATAGTGACGACCGGCTCCCTCTGGTCAGGTCATAGTGACGACCGGCTCCCTCTGGTCAGGTTATAGTGACGACCGGCTCCCTCTGGTCAGGTTATAGTGACGACCGGCTCCCTCTGGTCAGGTTATAGTGACGACAGGCTCCCTCTGGTCAGGTTATAGTGAGGACCGGCTCCCTCTGGTCAGGTTATAGTGAGGACCGGCTCCCTCTGGTCAGGTTATAGTGAGGACCGGCTCCCTCTGGTCAGGTTATAGTGACGACCGGCTCCCTCTGGTCAGGTTATAGTGACGACCGGCTCCCTCTGGTCAGGTTATGTTGACGAGCGGCTCCCTCTGGTACGGTTATGTTGACGAGCGGCTCCCTCTGGTACGGTTATGTTGACGAGCGGCTCCCTCTGGTACGGTTATGTTGACGAGCGGCTCCCTCTGGTACGGTTATGTTGACGAGCGGCTCCCTCTGGTACGGTTATGTTGACGAGCGGCTCCCTCTGGTCAGGTTATGTTGACGACCGGCTCCCTCTGGTCAGGTTATGTTGACGACCGGCTCCCTCTGGTCAGGTTATGTTGACGACCGGCTCCCTCTGGTCAGGTTATGTTGACGACCGGCTCCCTCTGGTCAGGTTATAGTGACGTCCGGCTCCCTCTGGTCAGGTTATAGTGACGACCGGCTCCCTCTGGTCAGGTTATAGTGACGACCGGCTCCCTCTGGTCAGGTTATAGTAACGACCGGCTCCCTCTGGTCAGGTTATAGTGATGACCGGCTCCCTCTGGTCAGGTTATTGTGATGACCGGCTCCCTCTGGTCAGGTTATAGTGATGACCGGCTCCCTCTGGTCAGGTTATAGTGATGACCGGCTCCCTCTGGTCAGGTTATTGTGATGACCGGCTCCCTCTGGTCAGGTTATTGTGATGACCGGCTCCCTCTGGTCAGGTTATTGTGATGACAGGCTCCCTCTGGTCAGGTGATATTGACGACCGGCTCCCTCTGGCCAGGTCATGTTGACGACCGGCTCCCTCTGGCCAGGTCATGTTGACGACCGGCTCCCTCTGGCCAGGTCATGTTGACGAGCGGCTCCCTCTGGCCAGGTCATGTTGACGACCGGCTCCCTCTGGCCAGGTAATGTTGACGACCGGCTCCCTCTGGCCAGGTCATGTTGACGAGCGGCTCCCTCTGGTACGGTTATGTTGACGAGCGGCTCCCTCTGGTACGGTTATGTTGACGAGCGGCTCCCTCTGGTCAGGTTATGTTGACGAGCGGCTCCCTCTGGTCAGGTTATGTTGACGAGCGGCTCCCTCTGGTCAGGTTATGTTGACGACCGGCTCCCTCTGGTTAGGTTATTGTGATGACAGGCTCCCTCTGGCCAGGTCATGTTGACGACCGGCTCCCTCTGGCCAGGTCATGTTGACGACCGGCTCCCTCTGGTCAGGTTATAGTGACGACCGGCTCCCTCTGGTCAGGTTATAGTGACGACCGGCTCCCTCTGGTCAGGTTATAGTGACGACCGGCTCCCTCTGGTCAGGTTATAGTGACGACCGGCTCCCTCTGGTCAGGTTATAGTGACGACCGGCTCCCTCTGGTCAGGTTATGTTGACGAGCGGCTCCCTCTGGTACGGTTATGTTGACGAGCGGCTCCCTCTGGTCAGGTTATGTTGACGACCGGCTCCCTCTGGCCAGGTTATGTTGACGACCGGCTCCCTCTGGTCAGGTTATAGTGACGACCGGCTCCCTCTGGTCAGGTTATAGTGACGACCGGCTCCCTCTGGTCAGGTTATAGTGACGACCGGCTCCCTCTGGTCAGGTTCTAGTGACGACCGGCTCCCTCTGGTCAGGTTATAGTGACGACCGGCTCCCTCTGGTCAGGTTATTGTGACGACCGGCTCCCTCTGGTCAGGTTATAGTGATGACAGGCTCCCTCTGGTCAGGTTATAGTGATGACCGGCTCCCTCTGGTCAGGTTATAGTGATGACCGGCTCCCTCTGGTCAGGTTATTGTGATGACCGGCTCCCTCTGGTCAGGTTATTGTGATGACCGGCTCCCTCTGGTCAGGTTATTGTGATGACAGGCTCCCTCTGGTCAGGTGATATTGACGACCGGCTCCCTCTGGCCAGGTCATGTTGACGACCGGCTCCCTCTGGCCAGGTCATGTTGACGACCGGCTCCCTCTGGCCAGGTCATGTTGACGAGCGGCTCCCTCTGGCCAGGTCATGTTGACGACCGGCTCCCTCTGGCCAGGTAATGTTGACGACCGGCTCCCTCTGGCCAGGTCATGTTGACGAGCGGCTCCCTCTGGTACGGTTATGTTGACGAGCGGCTCCCTCTGGTACGGTTATGTTGACGAGCGGCTCCCTCTGGTCAGGTTATGTTGACGAGCGGCTCCCTCTGGTCAGGTTATGTTGACGACCGGCTCCCTCTGGTTAGGTTATTGTGATGACAGGCTCCCTCTGGCCAGGTCATGTTGACGACCGGCTCCCTCTGGCCAGGTCATGTTGACGACCGGCTCCCTCTGGTCAGGTTATAGTGACGACCGGCTCCCTCTGGTCAGGTTATAGTGACGACCGGCTCCCTCTGGTCAGGTTATAGTGACGACCGGCTCCCTCTGGTCAGGTTATAGTGACGACCGGCTCCCTCTGGTCAGGTTATAGTGACGACCGGCTCCCTCTGGTCAGGTTATAGTGACGACCGGCTCCCTCTGGTCAGGTTATAGTGACGACCGGCTCCCTCTGGTCAGGTTATAGTGACGACCGGCTCCCTCTGGTCAGGTTATAGTGACGACCGGCTCCCTCTGGTCAGGTTATGTTGACGAGCGGCTCCCTCTGGTACGGTTATGTTGACGAGCGGCTCCCTCTGGTACGGTTATGTTGACGAGCGGCTCCCTCTGGTACGGTTATGTTGACGAGCAGCTCCCTCTGGTACGGTTATGTTGACGACCGGCTCCCTCTGGTCAGGTTATGTTGACGACCGGCTCCCTCTGGTCAGGTTATGTTGACGACCGGCTCCCTCTGGTCAGGTTATGTTGACGACCGGCTCCCTCTGGCCAGGTCATGTTGACGAGCGGCTCCCTCTGGTCAGGTTATTGTGACGACCGGCTCCCTCTGGTCAGGTTATAGTGACGACCGGCTCCCTCTGGTCAGGTTATAGTGACGACCGGCTCCCTCTGGTCAGGTTATTGTGATGACAGGCTCCCTCTGGTCAGGTTATAGTGATGACCGGCTCCCTCTGGTCAGGTTATAGTGATGACCGGCTCCCTCTGGTCAGGTTATAGTGATGACCGGCTCCCTCTGGTCAGGTTATTGTGACGACCGGCTCCCTCTGGCCAGGTCATGTTGACGACCGGCTCCCTCTGGCCAGGTCATGTTGACGACCGGCTCCCTCTGGCCAGGTCATGTTGACGACCGGCTCCCTCTGGTCAGGTCATGTTGACGACCGGCTCCCTCTGGTCAGGTCATAGTGACGACCGGCTCCCTCTGGTCAGGTCATAGTGACGACCGGCTCCCTCTGGTCAGGTTATAGGGACGATCGGCTCCCTCTGGTCAGGTTATAGGGACGACCGGCTCCCTCTGGTCAGGTTATAGTGACGACCGGCTCCCTCTGGTCAGGTTATAGTGACGACCGGCTCCCTCTGGTCAGGTTATAGTGACGACCGGCTCCCTCTGGTCAGGTTATAGTGACGACCGGCTCCCTCTGGTCAGGTTATAGTGACGACCGGCTCCCTCTGGTCAGGTTATAGTGACGACCGGCTCCCTCTGGTCAGGTTATGTTGACGAGCGGCTCCCTCTGGTACGGTTATGTTGACGAGCGGCTCCCTCTGGTACGGTTATGTTGACGAGCGGCTCCCTCTGGTACGGTTATGTTGACGAGCGGCTCCCTCTGGTCAGGTTATGTTGACGACCGGCTCCCTCTGGTCAGGTTATGTTGACGACCGGCTCCCTCTGGTCAGGTTATGTTGACGACCGGCTCCCTCTGGTCAGGTTATGTTGACGACCGGCTCCCTCTGGTCAGGTTATGTTGACGACCGGCTCCCTCTGGTCAGGTTATGTTGACGAGCGGCTCCCTCTGGTCAGGTTATAGTGACGTCCGGCTCCCTCTGGTCAGGTTATAGTGACGACCGGCTCCCTCTGGTCAGGTTATAGTGACGACCGGCTCCCTCTGGTCAGGTTATAGTGACGACCGGCTCCCTCTGGTCAGGTTATAGTGACGACCGGCTCCCTCTGGTCAGGTTATTGTGATGACCGGCTCCCTCTGGTCAGGTTATAGTGATGACAGGCTCCCTCTGGTCAGGTTATAGTGATGACTGGCTCCCTCTGGTCAGGTTATAGTGATGACCGGCTCCCTCTGGTCAGGTTATTGTGATGACCGGCTCCCTCTGGTCAGGTTATAGTGATGACCGGCTCCCTCTGGTCAGGTTATTGTGACGACCGGCTCCCTCTGGCCAGGTCATGTTGACGACCGGCTCCCTCTGGCCAGGTCATGTTGACGACCGGCTCCCTCTGGCCAGGTCATGTTGACGACCGGCTCCCTCTGGTCAGGTCATGTTGACGACCGGCTCCCTCTGGTCAGGTCATAGTGACGACCGGCTCCCTCTGGTCAGGTCATAGTGACGACCGGCTCCCTCTGGTCAGGTTATAGGGACGATCGGCTCCCTCTGGTCAGGTTATAGGGACGACCGGCTCCCTCTGGTCAGGTTATAGTGACGACCGGCTCCCTCTGGTCAGGTTATAGTGACGACCGGCTCCCTCTGGTCAGGTTATAGTGACGACCGGCTCCCTCTGGTCAGGTTATAGTGACGACCGGCTCCCTCTGGTCAGGTTATAGTGACGACCGGCTCCCTCTGGTCAGGTTATAGTGACGACCGGCTCCCTCTGGTCAGGTTATGTTGACGAGCGGCTCCCTCTGGTACGGTTATGTTGACGAGCGGCTCCCTCTGGTACGGTTATGTTGACGAGCGGCTCCCTCTGGTACGGTTATGTTGACGAGCGGCTCCCTCTGGTCAGGTTATGTTGACGACCGGCTCCCTCTGGTCAGGTTATGTTGACGACCGGCTCCCTCTGGTCAGGTTATGTTGACGACCGGCTCCCTCTGGTCAGGTTATGTTGACGACCGGCTCCCTCTGGTCAGGTTATGTTGACGACCGGCTCCCTCTGGTCAGGTTATGTTGACGAGCGGCTCCCTCTGGTCAGGTTATAGTGACGTCCGGCTCCCTCTGGTCAGGTTATAGTGACGACCGGCTCCCTCTGGTCAGGTTATAGTGACGACCGGCTCCCTCTGGTCAGGTTATAGTGACGACCGGCTCCCTCTGGTCAGGTTATAGTGACGACCGGCTCCCTCTGGTCAGGTTATTGTGATGACCGGCTCCCTCTGGTCAGGTTATAGTGATGACAGGCTCCCTCTGGTCAGGTTATTGTGATGACCGGCTCCCTCTGGTCAGGTTATAGTGATGACAGGCTCCCTCTGGTCAGGTTATAGTGATGACTGGCTCCCTCTGGTCAGGTTATAGTGATGACCGGCTCCCTCTGGTCAGGTTATTGTGATGACCGGCTCCCTCTGGTCAGGTTATTGTGATGACCGGATCCCTCTGGTCAGGTTATTGTGATGACAGGCTCCCTCTGGTCAGGTTATAGTGACGACCGGCTCCCTCTGGTCAGGTTATGTTGACGAGCGGCTCCCTCTGGTACGGTTATGTTGACGAGCGGCTCCCTCTGGTACGGTTATGTTGACGACCGGCTCCCTCTGGTACGGTTATGTTGACGACCGGCTCCCTCTGGTCAGGTTATGTTGACGACCGGCTCCCTCTGGTCAGGTTATGTTGACGACCGGCTCCCTCTGGTCAGGTTAAAGTGATGACAGGCTCCCTCTGGTCAGGTTATAGTGATGACAGGCTCCCTCTGGTCAGGTTATAGTGATGACCGGCTCCCTCTGGTCAGGTTATAGTGATGACCGGCTCCCTCTGGTCAGGTTATTGTGATGACCGGCTCCCTCTGGTCAGGTTATTGTGATGACCGGCTCCCTCTGGTCAGGTTATTGTGATGACAGGCTCCCTCTGGTCAGGTGATATTGACGACCGGCTCCCTCTGGCCAGGTGATATTGACGACCGGCTCCCTCTGGCCAGGTGATATTGACGACCGGCTCCCTCTGGCCAGGTCATGTTGACGAGCGGCTCCCTCTGGTACGGTTATGTTGACGAGCGGCTCCCTCTGGTCAGGTTATGTTGACGAGCGGCTCCCTCTGGTCAGGTTATGTTGACGACCGGCTCCCTCTGGTCAGGTTATGTTGACGACCGGCTCCCTCTGGTCAGGTTATGTTGACGACCGGCTCCCTCTGGTACGGTTATGTTGACGAGCGGCTCCCTCTGGTCAGGTTATGTTGACGACCGGCTCCCTCTGGTCAGGTTATGTTGACGACCGGCTCCCTCTGGTCAGGTTATGTTGACGACCGGCTCCCTCTGGTCAGGTTATGTTGACGACCGGCTCCCTCTGGTCAGGTTATGTTGACGACCGGCTCCCTCTGGTCAGGTTATGTTGACGACCGGCTCCCTCTGGTCAGGTTATGTTGACGACCGGCTCCCTCTGGTCAGGTTATGTTGATGACCGGCTCCCTCTGGTCAGGTTATGTTGACGACCGGCTCCCTCTGGTCAGGTTATGTTGACGACCGGCTCTCTCTGGTCAGGTTATTGTGATGACCGGCTCCCTCTGGTCAGGTTATTGTGATGACCGGCTCCCTCTGGTCAGGTTATTGTGATGACAGGCTCCCTCTGGTTAGGTTATTGTGATGACAGGCTCCCTCTGGCCAGGTCATGTTGACGACCGGCTCCCTCTGGTCAGGTCATGTTGACGACCGGCTCCCTCTGGCCAGGTCATGTTGACGACCGGCTCCCTCTGGTCAGGTCATAGTGACGACCGGCTCCCTCTGGTCAGGTTATAGTGATGACCGGCTCCCTCTGGTCAGGTTATAGTGACGACAGGCTCCCTTTGGTCAGGTTATAGTGATGACCGGCTCCCTCTGGTCAGGTTATAGTGATGACCGGCTCCCTCTGGTCAGGTTATTGTGACGACCGGCTCCCTCTGGTCAGGTTATTGTGACGACCGGCTCCCTCTGGTCAGGTTATTGTGACGACAGGCTCCCTCTGGTCAGGTTATGTTGACGACCGGCTCCCTCTGGTCAGGTTATGTTGACGACCGGCTCCCTCTGGTCAGGTTATGTTGACGAGCGGCTCCCTCTGGTCAGGTTATAGTGACGACCGGCTCCCTCTGGTCAGGTTATTGTGATGACCGGCTCCCTCTGGTCAGGTTATAGTGATGACCGGCTCCCTCTGGTCAGGTTATAGTGATGACCGGCTCCCTCTGGTCAGGTTATAGTGATGACCGGCTCCCTCTGGTCAGGTTATTGTGACGACCGGCTCCCTCTGGTCAGGTTATTGTGACGACCGGCTCCCTCTGGTCAGGTTATTGTGACGACAGGCTCCCTCTGGTCAGGTTATGTTGACGACCGGCTCCCTCTGGTCAGGTTATGTTGACGACCGGCTCCCTCTGGTCAGGTTATGTTGACGAGCGGCTCCCTCTGGTCAGGTTATAGTGACGACCGGCTCCCTCTGGTCAGGTTATTGTGATGACCGGCTCCCTCTGGTCAGGTTATAGTGATGACCGGCTCCCTCTGGTCAGGTTATAGTGATGACCGGCTCCCTCTGGTCAGGTTATTGTGACGACCGGCTCCTTCTGGTCAGGTTATTGTGACGACCGGCTCCCTCTGGTCAGGTTATTGTGACGACAGGCTCCCTCTGGTCAGGTTATAGTGACGACCGGCTCCCTCTGGTCAGGTTATAGTGACGACCGGCTCCCTCTGGTCAGGTTATGTTGACGAGCGGCTCCCTCTGGTACGGTTATGTTGACGAGCGGCGCCCTCTGGTACGGTTATGTTGACGACCGGCTCCCTCTGGTCAGGTTATGTTGACGACCGGCTCCCTCTGGTCAGGTTATGTTGACGACCGGCTCCCTCTGGTCAGGTTATGTTGACGACCGGCTCCCTCTGGTCAGGTTATGTTGACGACCGGCTCCCTCTGGCCAGGTTATGTTGACGACCGGCTCCCTCTGGTCAGGTTATAGTGACGACCGGCTCCCTCTGGTCAGGTTATAGTGACGACCGGCTCCCTCTGGTCAGGTTCTAGTGACGACCGGCTCCCTCTGGTCAGGTTATAGTGACGACCGCTCCCTCTGGTCACGGTTATTGTGACGACCGGCCTCCCTCTGGTCAGGTTATTGTGACGACCGGCTCCCTCTGGTCAGGTTATAGTGATGACAAGGCTCCCTCTGGTCAGGTTATAGTGATGACCGGCTCCCTCTGGTCAGGTTATAGTGATGACCGGCTCCCTCTGGTCAGGTTAGTGTGATGACCGCTCCCTCTGGTCAGGTTATTGTGATGACCGGCTCCCTCTGGTCAGGTTATTGTGATGACAGGCTCCCTCTGGTCAGGTGATTTGACGACACCGGCTCCCTCTGGCCAGGTCATGTTGACGACCGGCTCCCTCTGGCCAGGTCATGTTGACGACCGGCTCCCTCTGGCCAGGTCATGTTGACGAGCCGGCTCCTCTGGCCAGGTCATGTTGACGACGGCTCCCTCTGGCCAGGTAATGTTGACGAGCGGCTCCCTCTGGCCAGGTCATGTTGACGAGCGGCTCCCTCTGGTACGGTTATGTTGACGAGCGGCTCCTATAGTGATCCGGCTCGGCTCCCTCTGGTCAGGTCATAGTGACGACCGGCTCCCTCTCTGGTCAGGTCATAGTGACGACCGGCTCCCTCTGGTCAGGTCATGTTGACGACGGCTCCCTCTGGTCAGGTATGTTGACGAGCGGCTCCCTCTGGTACGGTTATGTTGACGAGCGGCTCCCTCTGGTACGGTTATGTTGACGAGCGCTCCCTCTGGTACGGTTATGTTGACGACCGGCTCCCTCTGGTCGGTTATGTTGACGACCGGCTCCCTCTGGTCAGGTTATAGTTGACGACCGGCTCCCTCTGGTCAGGTTATAGTGACGACCGGCTCCCTCTGGTCAGGTTATAGTGACGACCGGCTCCCTCTGGTCAGGTTATAGTGACGACCGGCTCCCTCTGGTCAGGTTATAGTGACGACCGGCTCCCTCTGGTCAGTTATAGTGACGACCGGCTCCCTCTGGTCAGGTTATAGTGACGACCGGCTCCCTCTGGTCAGGTTATAGTGACGACCGGCTCCCTCTGGTCAGGTTATAGTGACGACCGGCTCCCTCTGGTCAGGTTATAGTGACGACCGGCTCCCTCTGGTCAGGTTATTGTGACGACCGGCTCCTCTGGTCAGGTTACCCTCCCTCTGGTCAGGTTATTGTGATGACCGGCTCCCTCTGGTCAGGTTATAGTGATGACAGGCTCCCTCTGGTCAGGTTATAGTGATGACAGGCTCCCTCTGGTCAGGATATAGTGATGAATGGCTCCCTCTGGTCAGGTTATAGTGATGACTGGATCCCTCTGGTCAGGTTATAGTGATGAATGGCTCCCTCTGGTCAGGTTATAGTGATGACCGGCTCCCTCTGGTCAGGTTATAGTGATGACTGGCTCCCTCTGGTCAGGTTATAGTGATGACTGGCTCCCTCTGGTCAGGTTATGTTGATGACTGGCTCCCTCTGGTCAGGTTATTGTGATGACAGGCTCCCTCTGGTCAGGTTATAGTGATGACCGGCTCCCTCTGGTCAGGTTATAGGGATGACCGGCTCCCTCTGGTCAGGTTATAGTGATGACCGGCTCCCTCTGGTCAGGTTATTGTGATGACAGGCTCCCTCTGGCCAGGTCATGTTGACGACCGGCTCCCTCTGGCCAGGTCATGTTGACGACCGGCTCCCTCTGGTCAGGTCATGTTGACGACCGGCTCCCTCTGGTCAGGTCATAGTGACGACCGGCTCCCTCTGGTCAGGTCATAGTGACGACCGGCTCCCTCTGGTCAGGTCATAGTGACGACCGGCTCCCTCTGGTCAGGTCATAGTGACGGCCGGCTCCCTCTGGTCAGGTCATAGTGACGACCGGCTCCCTCTGGTCAGGTCATAGTGACGACCGGCTCCCTCTGGTCAGGTCATAGTGACGACCGGCTCCCTCTGGTCAGGTCATAGTGACGACCGGCTCCCTCTGGTCAGGTCATAGTGACGACCGGCTCCCTCTGGTCAAGGACCCTCCCCTAGTGACGACCGGCTCCCTCTGGTCAGGTCATAGTGACGGACCGGCCTCCCTCTGGTCAGGTCATAGTGACGACCGGCTCCCTCTGGTCAGGTCATAGTGACGACCGGCTCCCTCTGGTCAGGTCATAGTGACTACCGGCTCCCTCTGGTCAGGTCATAGTGACGACCGGCTCCCCTCTGGTCAGGTCATAGTGACGACCGGCTCCCTCTGGTCAGGTCATAGTGACGACCGGCTCCCTCTGGTCAGGTCATAGTGACGACCGGCTCCCTCTGGTCAGGTCATGTTGACGAGCGGCTCCCTCTGGTCAGGTCATGTTGACGACCGGCTCCCTCCTGGTCAGGTCATGGTGACGACCGGCTCCCTCTGGTCAGGTCATGTTGACGACCGGCTCCCTCTGGTCAGGTCATGTTGACGACCGGCTCCCTCTGGTCAGGTTATGTTGACGACCGGCTCCCTCTGGTCAGGTTATAGTGACGACCGGCTCCCTCTGGTCAGGTTATAGTGACGACCGGCTCCCTCTGGTCAGGTTATAGTGACGTCCGTCTCCCTCTGGTCAGCTTATAGTGACGACCGGCTCCCTCTGGTCAGCTTATAGTGACGACCGGCTCCCTCTGGTCAGGTTATAGTGACGACCGGCTCCCTCTGGTCAGGTTATAGTGACGACCGGCTCCCTCTGGTCAGGTTATAGTGACGACAGGCTCCCTCTGGTCAGGTTATTTTGACGACAGGCTCCCTCTGGTCAGGTTATTTTGAAGACAGGCTCCCTCTGGTCAGGTTATAGTGATGACCGGCTCCCTCTGGTCAGGTCATAGTGACGACCGGCTCCCTCTGGTCAGGTCATAGTGACGACCGGCTCCCTCTGGTCAGGTCATAGTGACGACCGGCTCCCTCTGGTCAGGTCATGTTGACGAGCGGCTCCCTCTGGTCAGGTCATGTTGACGACCGGCTCCCTCTGGTCAGGTCATGTTGACGACCGGCTCCCTCTGGTCAGGTCATGTTGACGACCGGCTCCCTCTGGTCAGGTCATGTTGACGACCGGCTCCCTCTGGTCAGGTCATAGTGACGACCGGCTCCCTCTGGTCAGGTCATAGTGACGACCGGCTCCCTCTGGTCAGGTCATAGTGACGACCGGCTCCCTCTGGTCAGGTCATAGTGACGACCGGCTCCCTCTGGTCAGGTCATAGTGACGACCGGCTCCCTCTGGTCAGGTCATAGTGACGACCGGCTCCCTCTGGTCAGGTCATAGTGACGACCGGCTCCCTCTGGTCAGGTCATAGTGACGACCGGCTCCCTCTGGTCAGGTCATAGTGACGACCGGCTCCCTCTGGTCAGGTCATAGTGACGACCGGCTCCCTCTGGTCAGGTCATAGTGACGACCGGCTCCCTCTGGTCAGGTCATAGTGACGACCGGCTCCCTCTGGTCAGGTCATAGTGACGACCGGCTCCCTCTGGTCAGGTCATAGTGACGACCGGCTCCCTCTGGTCAGGTCATAGTGACGACCGGCTCCCTCTGGTCAGGTTATAGTGACGAGCGGCTCCCTCTGGTCAGGTCATAGTGAGGAGCGGCTCCCTCTGGTCAGGTCATAGTGACGACCGGCTCCCTCTGGTCAGGTTATTGTGATGACAGGCTCCCTCTGGTCAGGTTATTGTGATGACAGGCTCCCTCTGGTCAGGTTATAGTGATGACCGGCTCCCTCTGGTCAGGTTATAGTGATGACCGGCTCCCTCTGGTCAGGTTATAGTGATGACCGGCTCCCTCTGGTCAGGTTATTGTGATGACCGGCTCCCTCTGGTCAGGTTATTGTGATGACAGGCTCCCTCTGGCCAGGTCATGTTGACGACCGGCTCCCTCTGGCCAGGTCATGTTGACGACCGGCTCCCTCTGGCCAGGTCATGTTGACGACCGGCTCCCTCTGGTCAGGTCATGTTGACGACCGGCTCCCTCTGGTCAGGTCATGTTGACGACCGGCTCCCTCTGGTCAGGTCATGTTGACGACCGGCTCCCTCTGGTCAGGTCATGTTGACGACCGGCTCCCTCTGGTCAGGTCATGTTGACGACCGGCTCCCTCTGGTCAGGTTATAGTGACGACCGGCTCCCTCTGGTCAGGTTATAGTGACGACCGGCTCCCTCTGGTCAGGTCATAGTGACGACCGGCTCCCTCTGGTCAGGTCATAGTGACGACCGGCTCCCTCTGGTCAGGTCATAGTGACGACCGGCTCCCTCTGGTCAGGTCATAGTGACGACCGGCTCCCTCTGGTCAGGTCATGTTGACGAGCGGCTCCCTCTGGTCAGGTCATGTTGACGAGCGGCTCCCTCTGGTCAGGTTATGTTGACGAGCGGCTCCCTCTGTTACGGTTATGTTGACGAGCGGCTCCCTCTGGTACGGTTATGTTGACGAGCGGCTCCCTCTGGTACGGTTATGTTGACGACCGGCTCCCTCTGGTCAGGTTATGTTGACGACCGGCTCCCTCTGGTCAGGTTATAGTGACGACCGGCTCCCTCTGGTCAGGTTATAGTGACGACCGGCTCCCTCTGGTCAGGTTATAGTGACGACCGGCTCCCTCTGGTCAGGTTATAGTGACGACCGGCTCCCTCTGGTCAGGTTATAGTGACGACCGGCTCCCTCTGGTCAGGTTATAGTGACGACCGGCTCCCTCTGGTCAGGTTATAGTGACGACCGGCTCCCTCTGGTCAGGTTATAGTGATGACCGGCTCCCTCTGGTCAGGTTATAGTGATGACCGGCTCCCTCTGGTCAGGTTATAGTGATGACCGGCTCCCTCTGGTCAGGTTATAGTGATGACCGGCTCCCTCTGGTCAGGTTATTGTGATGACCGGCTCCCTCTGGTCAGGTTATTGTGATGACTGGCTCCCTCTGGTCAGGTTATAGTGATGACAGGCTCCCTCTGGTCAGGATATAGTGATGAATGGCTCCCTCTGGTCAGGTTATAGTGATGACTGGATCCCTCTGGTCAGGTTATAGTGATGAATGGCTCCCTCTGGTCAGGTTATAGTGATGACCGGCTCCCTCTGGTCAGGTTATAGTGATGACTGGCTCCCTCTGGTCAGGTTATAGTGATGACTGGCTCCCTCTGGTCAGGTTATGTTGATGACTGGCTCCCTCTGGTCAGGTTATGTTGATGACTGGCTCCCTCTAGTCATTTGTGTGTCTTATTTATTTAATCAAACAGCGTGCTTAAAGCATCAGACAAGTTCAGAACATATAGATTTTATAAAAACACATTGGGCGATTGGTAGAAATTACAGATGACTCTTGGTTGACCAAGATATATTTTAGTTGGGGACAGCACTAGGACATGATTTTGGGGCTCCCGAGTGTAGCAGCGGACACTGCATCTCAGTGCTTGAGGCGCCACTACAGACACCCTGGTTCAAATCCAGGCTGTATCACAACCGGCCGTGATTGGGAGTCCCATAGGGCGGCGCACAATTGGCCCAGCGTCATCCGGGGTAGGCAGTCATTGTAAATACGAATTTGTTCTTAACTGAGCTGCCTAGTTAAATAAAGGTTAAATTTAAATACATTAAAAAATTATAGTTTTTCATGACAAACCATTTTTTACAAATCCGTCATGGCACCAACTTTCAGAAGGGTTTAAAACAAAGGTTTCAAACCAATTCATGAATGTAATTGAATCTAGGTATGTCTTACCTTTAATGTAATGGCATGAAAAAAATTGGCTGAATATTATACAATGACTTATCAACAGCTCTTATAATTTGCCCCCACAGGAAATCTTCACTGGCAATTATAGAATATATTCAGTGGCTTGCCGTGGGCCTGGGGCCTGGGCCTTCAGTGAGGTCCTACACAGTCCCACCCGAATTAATCCACCTCTTATTACCATCATTATGATGCCATAGCTCTAGACACTATACATTTAGACAGAAACGCAGTATAACCAGGCGTTGCGTCACCTTGAAATTGACATTTTTATTCAGAGAATTGCAGGGGAAGAGTACAATACAGTACAGTTCAACTAATAGGCAAGAACATAGTCGAGTGCAACAGAGTTATATTAATATCTATCCATTTCTGGTCCACAAACTTTGAGCTTTAAGTCAAAAAAAAAAAATACAGTGTGTTCACTAAACAGCGCATTGTCGCACCCAAAGCAGTTTCACCGTGATGATAAAGACACATAACTATTCACTGAAAATAAAAGAAAGAAAACAAATAATTTGCAACATAGGCTATTTGCCATTTTATTTTGTTAATATATAGGCTATTTAATATTAACGAAATAAAATGCGAAACATACATACACATTTAATAAAAAATAAAATGCATTGTATGCCTACTCACCAAAGACTGATTATTTGAACACAAAATCCTTCCTCCTTTCTTTCCTCAAGAAGACTTCAATGACTCTGTTGTACAGTCTATCTGTGCATTTTAGTTCCACCAATAAGTCATTTTCTATCGACATGGAGGCTAATGCTGAAAGCCGAGTCTGTCCAGTAGCATTTCTGGAATACGTTTAGATTCGCTTTAAGGCCGAGAATGACCGCTCGACAGAAGCCGTGGACACAGGGATAGTCACTGTCACACATGCCAATGTGTAAAGTTGCCCCATGTCCTCATTCAGATTTTTCTGATTAAGGAAATCAAGGAGATCAGAGGGACTTTTCCTTTCAAAATCAGTCATAGCATACATTACAGTCAGTTCTGTTTTTAGCTTGGATAGGTCGAACAGTGTTCCGTGACTCTCTGTTAAGCTGGAGAAGGCTGTTTGCGGGAATTTTTTCCTGTAGGTCTGAAAGTGCTGGGGGTCCAGGAGGGAGAGAAACATTAATTTTTCGTGGTCTTGAAACCTGTTTCGTATCTGGCAAAGAATGTTATCCAGAATATTGCTGTGGAGTTGTTGGTAGTATGTGCGAGGGTCTCCTTGTGCTGGGCCTCTGCGTGCGCTGGGTGAACTTGAGATGCGCGCTGTGTCATCGTAGATTTGACTGAACCTGCGCCTCTCTCGCTCAATTGTGTCACAAAACTCGTTCACCCTTGTCAGGCAGAATTGTACATCCAAAGTTTGTTTCTGTAGAATTCCAAAAAGCACATCCGAATAATTAAAAATCCCATTGAATGTCTCAAGCAAAAAACAAAACTCAAAATCATCCAAACGTGCATTAAATCCATCAGCCATAAGCACAGTATCCCCGTCATGGTCATCATGATGTTCCAGTAAGTGGTTAAACAGCTCCTTTAGGGCAACTCTCTTTTCAAAGACTGCATTGACCAATCTAGATGTATATTGCCACCTCGTTGGTGCAACCTTAGGAAGACGACGCTTGCAGATGTCATCCAGCAGTTGCGTGCGCTTAGGGGATCGTGAGAAAAATGCTGCAAGGCCATTGAGGTTGGCAAAGAAGACCTTGCATTCTTTAAGCTTTGAGGCTCCTTGAGTCAGTACTAAATTTAGTCGATGTGCATAGCAGTGAATGAATAAGGCCATCGGTGCCCTCTCCTTAACTTTGGCCTGCACCCCATTGAGTCCAGATGCCATGACTGCTGCGCCATCAAAACACTGTGCCACAACTTTATCCAGACTACATTCATTTTCCTCCAGGAAACGGAAAATAAGAGCGGCAATGTCATCAGCTCGCTTGCCGCTTGTCACATCTTCAAATCGGATAAATCGCTCCTTGACTCCTGTGTCCGTCACATAACGCAGGACGAGTGAGAGCTGTGCTGCATTTCCCACATCTGTTGTCTCGTCCACCATAACAGCAACAAAGGGAGCTTTTTTAATCTCCATTTTGATCTCTTCTCCCATCACTTCAGCAATAGCATAAATTAGGTCATTTTGTATTTTGCCTGACGTCCCAATGAACACTTTGTTAGTGGACAGGTGGTATTGTAAATCTGTGTTGCTTTCAGAAAGAAAAGAAAGAAGCTCCACGTAGTTCCCTTTGTTTGTGGAGTCAGCACTTTCATCATGTCCCCTAAATGAAAGTTCCTGTTTACCCAAAAACATGACACAATCAATGAGTCTTTTCAATATTTCCCTATTTTTCTTCACCTTTTCATTGTGCAGCTCCGTTGCCCTGCGCGCTTGTTCGTTGAGCTGTAGATCCACTCGGGTGTCCCCAAAAGTTTTCAAAAGCACCATTGCTTGTAAGTGCCCAGCCGTACTTTGGTGTCTCGTTGCTGCCTTGGTTAGACAACTCAAGTTTGCAAAGCCAGTGTGGCTCCAAACACCAAATCGATCACTTGCAAATAATAGGCATTCCCAGCAGTACAGTTTGTAGTGCTTCTCGGAGCCTGTGAGCCATTGATAGCGCTCGTAGTTGGAACTTTGAAAGTGGCGAACGAACCCCTTTCCCGCCTGTGACAGGCTTTGTAGCGTCGGCGTCGGGCGACCTCTCCTTACAATGTCTAACTTTTCTTGAAAAGTTCATCTTGAGAATGGCGTTATAATTATATCCTCGACCAAATCGATATCTTCTCCTCCTTCCGCCATTGTGGGTTGAAAAAACAGCTTAGTAGTATGCAAATTAATTTGTTTATCAAATTCAGTTTCCTAGTTCTGAGGTTCTGCATAGACCTGCCTCTCAATATTGGTAATCCGATCAAAAGACGTGCACGCACTACGCCTGCTAGCTGGCTCCTGTGTAACACTGGAGCCAGCCAGCAGGCGTACAATAGCCAACTCTAAAGCTGATTGGTTGACACTAAATTTTCATTTCCATTCACTTTAAGCTACAAGCGCCCGCACTGTTGATTCTGAAGGCCTGAGGGCAGATTTTAGACCCCTGGCAACGCATGATGGCTGAATATGATTGGATAAAAGATCTAACATAAAGACCAGCCCTCCAAATCTCAACCTGGGGCTGGAAGCAGTGCAACCAAGAGGAAAGCTATGAAATGAAGAGTATAACTCTTACTCTGGGGAATAATTTAATACATATTTGTGGGGAAATATATTTTTTAAAAAAAATTATATTCTGATGATGTTTAGGCCAGCAGAGAAGGCCTTGCTGGCCCTGACGGCCCACCACTGAATATATTATACAGCCTCAAAATCTGTTTAAAACGATAATTTTGACCTTATGGATGGCCAGTCGTTGTATTCATAGTGTAGTGAATTCAGGGGGTAGCCCTGAGCTGAACTCAAACCTGGGTCCAGCGACTGTCAAGCCAACACCTTGTAACTGTTACGCCAAGATTTCTGAACTTCTTGACGAGGGCGCTAGGTGTTGGGTTACGGTTGCTACAATAGCTTTCTCTATGAATTTGAGAGCGGTTACACTTCTCCTTCCCCCATCCCTCAGCTGTTAACCAAACCAAGTCTCTGGGCAGCCATTTTGTTGCTGTTAAAAAAAACACACAACCCAATCATTACACCACTGTTTTGGTAATAAGATGATCATGGGGTTGGAGAAATGTAACTACTTTCAAAATTCATAGACAGACCTATGGATGCAAAGACTGACCATCCATGATATCAGCATTATAGTTTTAACCATGTTGAGGCTGTTGAGGCTGTTGACAGTGTTGATCTACATTGTTTCTAAACATTAGAGTAAAAAAAGCTTATTTGGGGTACTGATGGGGTACAACAGTTGAACTAAGCTCATGAGGCATGTGTTATATTCTTCAAGAATCAATGGCTATAAATAAATAATTTGAAAGTCACTATATGGATGTAGCAATTGCAGATTTCTGCTTTAACACCACACATCAGTTCAACAACTGCAGAGTTTGTGCCTCTGTTTTTAAGACAGTACTTACTAGTGTTAATCAGGGAACGGTTTCTCAAAACCATCCATTGGATGCCTTAAGATGCGTTTGGGAAACCGGGCCCAGATATCCAGTTTCTTCCTCCTCCTTTTTCGATGTAACAGTCATCTCCTCCTCTTTCACTCCATAAACTGCATCCTCCTCTCCTTTTACTGTAACATCCTCCTCCTCTTTCACTCTGAACGCGTCTTTTTCTTCTTCCACAGTAACGGCCTCACCCTCTACTTCTTGTTTTACTGTGATATCCTTCTCTTCGTTCTCCTCTTTCACAAGAGCGTCTTTCTCCGTCCAGCAGATCTCCTCTTCTTTAGCAGGAGGAGAGTAGCTTAGGGAGCTCATGGTCGGAGATGTTAGCTAGCTAAGCTAATGCTAACTTAACCCGTCCGCTAGCTGACTAATAACAACACTGTAAATATAAAATTAAATCGGATAACTAACTAGATGACAGAAGTGGGTTTAAAACACAGTGGCTAATATACACTAAAGCATCTAAAGAGCTTTATTGGTTCGTCTATTTTGGCTAGCAAGCTACCGAGGTGGCTGACTAACTGTTGCTGCTGTTGAAAGAAACGTTCCGTCCACTAGATTATACGTCACACTAGCAGCATTGCCTTAAAGTCTCACACCGTAATCTGCTGACTGGAGTGGGTAACACAGTTGAGTAAAATGTTTATTTTATTTTCATACGCCGCTACGCCTAAAATATTAATTAGCCCCCCCCTAAATAAATCAATATACTTTAATGAACTACTAAAATAGTGATTTTGTCAGACAGCAGCTCTACACTTTATTGACTGACTGATCCATTCATCCTTCCATCCCTCCTCAGCCTTCCTCTCCTCTGAAGACCCAGTGAGGGTGGAGCTCAGTCAGAGAGCTGTTGAGGGACTGGTTAGGAAGAACACTTCTAAAGCCAGAGAGGTGAGAGGTCACATATGGTTTAGATGGTAAATATTTATGTCCCCTTAGCGGTTCATCACGTCAGCAAAAGGGAATATGTTCCATCATCTATGTTTATTTACATTAGTGCAAATTGTCCACTGATATTGGTGCAATTTCTCACCCCTTGTGGCTGTATGAAAGTTAATTTCCACTCAGGCACACACAGGAAAATCGTGCTGTCAAAATAAATTGTGATCCATGGCAACGCACTGGCTAAACGCAAATATTGTCAACTGCTCACCCTTGAGACAATCAGCAACCAAGTTGTCCTTACCACGGACATGTCTGGTTTCAAGAGGAAACTCCGGCAATATCTGTAGTAACTTTCCAACTCAGCTTCTCTCTCTTTTCAGGGTTCATTCGATAGGCATGTTGTTGGATCGGGGTCCAGTCCCCAATGTCATGCTCTAGTACATTTGGGTTGGTACATCTGAGAATGTTATCCTGCTTTTAGAATATCAGGGATCAATGTCAATATAATTGTACCAAAAAATGGTCAGTTGGTTGCATAAATCATTGATTACTAAATGTTACATTAATTGTAAATATGAAATATAAAACCAAATGTACACCCCTTTGTTAATATGTATTGGCAATAATTAACTTAATGGTGAGGCATGGAATAATAAAACATGTATCTTTTGTCAGGCTGAATATTTGAAATATGAGGTGATTTGAGTCATGCTTCTTCAGTAGTGGAATAAAGACAATTAGCACTTGAATGTTGTAAATAAATACTGGAGTGATATAGAATTGTTAATAAAATTGATTATAGACCAATTTATTATACTGCGTCCATGTGTATAGGCTGCAAGTACGTTGAAATTAAATTGTTTTTTTTTCAACTTTCACTTTCAACTAGAACCAAACTTATATTGTACGTCGGGCATAGTCTTATTTTCAACTACATTTTGCTAGGTGGGATATCCCCAATGTCACAGTTTAAACGTGTCCAAATCAATAGTCCAAATGCAGAAACAGTTTGTGATAAATTGAAAACCTAAACATAAAATGTACTATATACACAAACATCTGCCACAATAATCATATTACTTGTATTTTTTTAAACAAGCACCTTATTAACTGCACAAGCACTGAAAACGCTGTTGTTTTGACAAGTAGCAATACATCATTGATATCGATTAGGGGGGAAATCAGGTTGAAACTAACACAACTAAAAACAACACATGGAAATGGGAGATATCTTTTACCTCACTGGTTAAAGGACAACCTGCAGAAGACAGTCAGCTACATTTTGGAGTGATTCATTTAAATGTAGGGGTCGCTAAACAAAGGAACACAACACTTATTTGTCATCACTCATCGATATCATGTTGAAATCAATTGTGCGAGAAGAGGGAGATGAGGTTGCAAGTCCTGTTAAAACTAGCAGCTCAAAAACCACACGGAATCTGGGAATGTGTACATCACTGGTTAGAGGACAATTTGTAGAAAACAGCTAGCTACATTTTGATTCAAGTGTAACGCAACCCTTTTTTGTTAGTCACTTTTTGTTAAATCTCTTAAATAGTACTCTTCTGTTTCAGAGCCTGGATTTTGCCTCTGAGGCTAATATCCATATTATGTTGAAATCAATTGATAAAGGGGCAAACAATTAGGGTTCTACATTGTGACATTATTAAAATACTCCTACTACAATATTAAAACATTCCATTTTGTGACATTAATTCATTAATTTCATGTATGCATTTTCTGATATTCCCTGGTCACAGCTATAATATTTCTCTCCTGTGTGTGTTCTCTGGTGTTTAGTCAGATAGCTATAGCGATCAAAACTCTTCCCACATTGAACACAGATATAAGATTCCTCTCCTGTGTGTATTCTCTGGTGTCGAGTCAGATTGCTAGATGAGGCAAAACCTTTCCCACATTGACCACAGCTATAAGGTTTCCCTCCTGTGTGTATACTCTGGTGTAGAGTAAGATTGCTAGATGAGGCAAAACTTTTCCCACATTGACCACAGCTATAAGATTTCTCTCCTGTGTGTGTTCTCAGGTGTTCTTTTAGTGAACTTGGTATTGAGAAATATAACCCACAATCAGAGCAGCAGTTAGATATCTTAGAGGGTCTCTGCTGGTGTTTCTTGAGGAGTTCTGATCTGGAGAGACTCTTCTCTGCCTCATCAGCATCATGATATTGTTGAGGCTCCCCAGAGGATCCACGATAGTCCCGTGTCTCTCCTGTGTGAATGACAAAGTCAGACAGATGGTTAAAGGGCCACAACAGCAGAGATCCATTGTTCATTTGAGGTAAAAGGTGATGCCCAGAGCGTAATTATTATATTATTATATTATATTGAAATTATTTGACAATTGTCTTAAAATGAGCAGGAATAGTCATATTTTGTCTTGTTTTCACATTAGTAGTAAAATTGATGATTGTAGGTTAGAAATAAGTTAAAGTTGTTGAAATCCTAAGCAGTGTACCAGACGACTTTTAGTCTCCACTATAGGCCCCTTTCTGTGTTTAATAAACACAATTTGATTGCAGAAACACCTCCCTGCTAATGAGGAAACCGATAGTTATGGACGTAGTATATCTGCCTGGAGCAAAAATGTTGAGCAAAGATTTTAGTTTTTCACAATGTATTCTGAATGTGATTGGGGGAAACCTCAGGGGAGTAACCTCCATTTCCAGGTTGCTTATGAGTGCATTTGACACTACTTTGGATTATAATTGTAAGGATCGTTTCAATGTCCTGCTTAAAATAATGTTTGCTACAGTATTAAGAATTGTGTAATTATTGAAGAACCCCATTATTCCATTTGGGTGCTGTCAAAAAAGTTACGATTTTTTTTTTCACCTTTATTTAACCAGGTGGCCAGTGGAGAACAAGTTCTCATTTACAACTGCGACCTGGTCAAGATAAAGCAAAGCAGTGCGACAAAAACAACACAGAGTTACATGTGGGATAAACAAAAGTACAGTCAATAACACAATAGAAAAATCTATATACAGTGTGTGCAAATGGAGTAAGGAGGAAAGGCAATAAATAGGCCATAGTTGTGAAGTAATTACAATTTAGCAAATTAACACTGGAGTGATAGATGTGCAGATGATGATGTGCAAGTAGACATACTGGTGTGCAAAAAAAGTAAATAAAAACATGGGGATGAGGTAGGCAGTTGGATGGGCTATTTACAGATGGGCTGTGTACAGCTGCAGCGATCGGAAAGCTGCTCAGATAGCTGATGCTTAAAGTTAGTGAGGGAGATATAAGTCTCCAACTTCAGCAATTTTTGCAATTCGTTCAGGTCATTGGCAGCAGAGAGCTGGAAGGAAAGGTGGCCAAAGGAGGTGTTGGCTTTGGGGATGACCAGTGAGATATACCACCTGGAGCGAGTGCTATGGGTGGGTGTTGCTATGGTGACCAGTGAGCTAAGTTAAGGGGGCCTAGCAAAGACTTATAGATGACCTGGAGCCAGTGGGTTTGGCGACGAATATGTAGCGAGGGCCAGCCGACGAGAGCATACAGGTCGCAGTGGTGGGTGGTATATGGGGCTTTGGTGACAAAACGGATGGCACTGTGCTAGACTGCATCCAGTTTGCTGAGTAGAGTGTTGGAGGCTATTTTGAAAATGACATCGCCAAAGTCAAGGATCGGTATGATAGTCAGTTTTACGAAGGTAAATTTGGCAGCGTGAGTGAAGGAGGCTTTGTTGCGAAATAGGAAGCCGATTCTAGATTTCATTTTGGGTTGGAGATGCTTAATATGAGTCTGGAAGGAGAGTTTACAGTCTAACCAGACACTTAGAATATGTGGACAACAACAAATAACTAATTCAGAATCGTCCAGAGTAGTGATGCTAGTCAGGCGGCGGGTACAGGCAAGATCGGTTGAAGAGCATGCATTTAATTTTACTAGCGTTTAAGAGCAGTTGGTGGCCACAGAAGGAGATTAGTAATGCATTGAATGGCATTGAAGCTTGTTTGGAGGTTTGTTAACACAGTGTCCAAAGAAGGCCCAGATATATACAGAATAGTGTTGTCTGCGTAGAGGTGGATCAAGGAATCACCCGCAGAAAGACCAACATCGTTGGTATATACAGAGAAAAGAGTCGGTCCGAGAATTGAACCCTGTGATACCCCCATAGAGACTGCCAGAGGTCTGGACAACAGGACCTCTGATTTGACACACTGAACTCTATCTGAGAAGTAGTTGGTGAACCAGGCGAGTCAGCCATTTGAGAAACCAAGGCTGTTGAGTCTGCCGATAAGAATACGGTGATTGACAGAGTCGAAAGCTTTGGCCAGGTCGATGAAGACGGCTGCACAGTACTGTCTATTATCGATGGCGGTTATGATATTGTTTAGTACCTTGAGCGTGGATGAGTTGCACCCGTGACCAGCTCGGAAACCGGATTGCACAGCGGAGAAGGTACGGTGAGATTCAAAATGGTCAGTGACCTGTTTGTTAACTTGGCTTTCGAATATTTTAGAAAGGCAGGGCATGATGGATATACAGTGGGGAGAACAAGTATTTGATACACTGCCAATTTTGCAGGTTTTCCTACTTACAAAGCATGTAGAGGTCTGTCATTTTTATCATAGGTACACTTCAACTGTGAGAGACGGAATCGAAACAAAAATCCAGAACATCACATTGTATGATTTTTAAGTAATTAATTTGCACTTTATTGCTTGACATAAGTATTTGATCACCTACCAACCAGTTAGAATTCCGTCTCTCACAGACCTATTAGTTTTTCTTTAAGAAGCCCTCCTGTTCTCCACTCATTACCTGTATTAACTGCACCTGTTTGAACTCGTTACCTGTATAAAAAGACACCTGTCCACACACTCAATCAAACAGAGTCCAACCTCTCCACAATGGCCAAGACCAGAGAGCTGTGTAAGGACATCAGGGATAAAAAAGTAGACCTGCACAAGGCTGGGATGGGCTACAGGACAATAGGCAAGCAGCTTGGTGAGAAGGCAACAACTGTTGGCGCAATTATTAGAAAATGGAAGAAGTTCAAGATGACGGTCAATCACCCTCGGTCTGGGGCTCCATGCAAGATCTCACCTCGTGGGGCATCAATGATCATGAGGAAGGTGAGGGATCAGCCCAGAACTACACGGCAGGACCTGGTCAATGACCTGAAGAGAGCTGGGACCACAGTCTCAAAGAAAACCATTAGTAACACACTACGCCGTCATGGATTAAAATCCTGCAGCGCACGCAAGGTCCCCCTGCTCAAGCCAGCACATGTCCAGGCCCGTCTGCAGTTTGCCAATGACCATCTGGATGATCCAGAGGAGGAATGGGAGAAGGTCATGTGGTCTGATGAGACAAAAATAGAGCTTTTTGGTCTAAACTCCACTCGCCGTGTTTGGAGGAAGAAGAAGGATGAGTACAACCCCAAGAACACCATCCCAACCGTGAGCATGGAGGTGGAAACATCATTCTTTGGGGATGCTTTTCTGCAAAGGGGACAGGACAACTGCACCGTATTGAGGGGAGGATGGATGGGGCCATGTATTGCGAGATCTTGGCCAACAACACCCTTCCCTCAGTAAGAGCATTGAAGATGGGTCGTGGCTGGGTCTTCCAGCATGACAACGACCCGAAACACACAGCCAGGGCAACTAAGGAGTGGCTCCGTAAGAAGCATCTCAAGGTCCTGGAGTGGCCTAGCCAGTCTCCAGACCTGAACCAAATAGAAAATCTTTGGAGGGAGCTGAAAGTCCGTATTGCCCAGCGACAGCCCCGAAACCTGAAGGATCTGGAGAAGGTCTGTATGGAGGAGTGTGCCAAAATCCCTGTTGCAGTGTGTGCAAACCTGGTCAAGAACTACAGGAAACGTATGATCTCTGTAATTGCAAACAAAGGTTTCTGTACCAAATATTAAGTTCTGCTTTTCTGATGTATCAAATACTTATGTCATGCAATAAAATGCAAATTAATTACTTTAAAATCATACAATGTGATTTTCTGGATTTGATACCTATGATAAAAATTACAGACCTCTACATGCTTCGTAAGTAGGAAAACCTGCAAAATCGGCAGTGTATCAAATACTTATTCTCCCCACTGTAGGTCTGTAACAGTTTGGGTCTAGAGTGTCACCCCCTTTGAAGAGGGGGATGACCGCGGCAGCTTTACAATCTTTAGGAATCTCGGACGATACGAAAGAGAGGTTGAACAGACTAGTAATAGGGGTTGCCACAATGGCAGCAGATCATTTTAGAAAGAGAGGGTCCAGATTGTCTAGCCTAGCTGATTTGTACGGGTCGAGGTTTTGCATCTCTTTCAGAACATCAGCTATCTGGATTTGGGTGAAGGAGAAGCTGGGGAGGCTTGGGCAAGTAGCTGCGGGGGGTGGGGAGCTGTTGGCCAGGTTTGTGGTAGCCAGGAGGAAAGCATGGCCAGCCGTAGAGAAATGCTAATTGAAATTCTCAATTGTCATGGAGTTATCGGTGGTGACAGTGTTTCCTAGCCTCAGTGCAGTGGGCAGCTGGGAGGAGGTGCTCTTATTCTCCATGGACTTTACAGTGTCCAAACACTTTTTGGAGTTAGAGCTAGCTACAGGATGCAAATTTCTGTTTGCTTTCCTAACGGACTGTGTGTATTGGTTCCTGACTTCTCTGAAAATATGCATATCGCGGGGACTATTCGATGCTAGTGCAGTACGCCACAGGATGTTTTTGTGCTGGTCGAGGGCAGTCAGGTCTGGAGTGAACCAAGGGCTATATCTGTTCTTAGTTCTACATTTTTTGAAAGGGGCATGCTTATTTAAGATGGTGAGGAAATTACTTTTAAAGAACAACCAGGCATCCTCTACTGACGGGATGAGGTCAATATCTCCTTCCAGGATACCCGGGCCAGGTCGATTAGAAAGGCCTGCTTGCAGAAGTGTTTCAGGGAGCGTTTGACAGTGATGAGGGGTGGTCGTTTGACCGCAGACCCATAACGGATGCAGGCAACGAGGCAGTGATCACTGAGATCCTGATTGAAAACAGCAGAGGTGTATTTGGAGGGCAAGTTGGTCAGGATAATATCTATGAGGGTGCCCATGTTTACGGATTTAGGGTTGTACCTGGTGGGTTCCTTGATAATTTGTGTGAGATTGAGGGCATCTGGCTTAGATTGTAGGACTGCTGGCGTGTTAAGCATATCCCAGTTTAGGTCACCTAACAGAACGAACTCTAAAGATAGATGGGGGGCAATTCACATATGGTGTCCAGGGCACCGCTGGGAGCTGAGGGGGGTCTGTAACAGGCGGCAACAGTGAGAGACTTATTTCTGGAGAGATTCATTTTTAAAATTAGAAGCTCGAACTGTTTGGGCTAAGACCTGGAAAGTATGACAGAACTATTTGCAGGCCATCTCTGCAGTAGATTGCAACTCCTCTCATTTTGACAGAAAATGTTGTAGTTGGGGATGGAAGTTTCAGAATTTTTGGTGTCCTTCCAAAGCCAGGATTCAGACATGGCAAGGACATCAAGGTTGGCGGAGTGTGCTAAAGTAGTGAGTAAAACAAACTTAGGGAGGAGGCTTCTGATGTTAACATGCATGAAACCAAGGCTTTTACGGTTACAGAAGTCAACCAATGAGAGCGCCTGGGGACACACAGGGCCTGGGTTAACCTCTACAACACCAGAGGAACAGAGGAGTAGGATGAGGGTATGGCCAAAGGCTATCAGAACTGGTCGTCTAGTGCGTTGTGAACATAGAATAAAAAGAGAAGATTTCTAGGCGTGGTAGGATAGATTCAAAGCATAATGTACAGACAGGGGTATGGTAGGGTGCGAATACAGTAGAGGTAAACCTAGGCATTGAGTGACGATAAGAGAGGTTGCATCTCTGGAGGCACCAGTTATGCTAGGTGAGCTCACTGCATGTGTGGGAGGTGGGACAAAAGAGTTCTCTGAGGCATGTTGAGTGGGACTAGGGGCTCCGCAGTAAAATAAAACAATGATAACTACCCTAAACAACAGTAAACAAGGCATATTGACATTAGAGAGACATAAAGCGAGGCATAAAGCAATCACAGGTGTTGATTGGGAGAGCTAGCTAAGACAACAACAGTTAATCAGCTAAGACAACAACAACAGGTAAAATGGCGATGAATGGGCAGAGAGGGTCAGTTAACTACACACAGGGCCTGAGTTCAAGGCTTAGGCCGACAGATAAACAAAATAAACTAAATGGAGTACCGTGATTAATGAACAGTCCAGCAGGCATCAGCTATGTAGCCAAGTGATCATAGGGTCCAGTGAACAGCAATATATGAAACAGGGAAGCTGATATGGTAGTCTTTACTACACTGGCCGGGAGATGCGCCTGGCTCGAGGCTAACTGGTGCTAGCTTCAGGACAAAGGCGTTAGCCACTATAGCCAATCCGGTGCAAAGGTCCAGAATTTACGGCAGGAATCCGGTGATGTAGTGGCTTCTAGTCGTCTTAGTGAAGAGTCTGGGAGGCATCAGCTGTGTAGCCGAGTGATCATAGGGTCCACTGAGCAGGCCAGGACATGGGCCTGTCTCAAGGCTAGCTTCGAGGCTGGGCCACTGGTGTAATGGTCCAGAGCTTACGGCAGGAATACGGTGATGTAGTGGAGAAAAACAGTCCGATATGCCCAGGGTTGATATCACGCTGTGCAGACTGGCAGGTATTATCCAGGCTAAAAGCGGCTGGTGTCTGAGCTAAAAGGTAAAGACCGCTAGCAGTGGTAAACAATGACTAAATAGCTAGTAGCTAATTAGCTGGTTAGCTTCTGATGGCTAGCTGCTGATGGAGGTTCTAACTATAAGGTCTAAAAAAAATAGCAGATCCGTATCACATTGGGTGAGGCGGGTTGCCGGAAGGTATATTTAATTAAAAAATGGAAAAGAGATTGAAATATATTGCAATATATACAAAAAAAGACCAAAACAAACATAACATTTACAACAAAAAAGTCTTACTGCTACGCCATCTTGGATTACAAGATGACTCTCAGTTAAAAACCATTGGATTTAGCAAACTCTGAAATGATTTAGTATTTCTGTGCCCAAGAAAACTATTTTCCCAGCGTAACATAAGGAGCCACTAAATGATACGTAGTTCGAGTGTATTTCAGAATAGAAAAAAACTGTCCAACAGCAAGATCCCGTATTTAAGTTGAAGTTCATCATATGACAAGCGTAACATTATGACTATAACTACTGTTCCCTGAAGGAGGGAAACTAGGTACAACATACTATTAAATTCACGCCTCGCTGGAAGCCCCGCCTTCTACAGGTGATGAGTGTGAGGCTCGGATTTCTTCCTTAAATTTAATACGGCTCTTCAGCGACCCAGGAAGGGGTGGGGCCAAACAAGTGTTGTACCTCGTTTCCCTCCTTCGGGGAACAGTAATTATAGTGTTAGGTTCTAATTTTTCTGAGTAAATAACTCACAGACACTAGAGAAGCTTAACCAAGTTTAATTCTTCCCAAAGGGTCGTTACAGCTGTAATTCAGACAAAAACATGTTCTCACCATCACAAGTATATATACCCCACTTTGGACACTCCTTCTCTCCAATCCTTACATCTTCTGGTTCGACAGGAAGAGGGTAACAGGATACTAAACTCTTACTACTCCCTTCAGGGGATCTGACCTGACCTCAACCCCTCCTTCTCCTAATCCACAGATGTCCATCTGCTTCCCCTAAAGCAATCCTGTGATCTCCTCCCGTCCAGCCAGCACATTCCACAGCCACACTGTCTTTCTACAGAACTCACTCCTTTATATACTCTGTGTCTGATCTATCATGTCTTTAATATCTCAATGTTCAAAGTTTAGCCCGAATCCAACAGTCATAAAGTTACACTCCCTTTCAGTTGGTCAACTTCGGTAAAACATACTATGGGAAAATACAATCATTCCCCATGCCGACCCAAACGGACACTAAATGAAACGGCCCCTGGCAGACCACCCAGACCTGAATCCGCAAGATGCGTCAGTTGTCAAATTATTAGTTGTCTTTTGTTTGAAACACTCCTGTCAATATTGAGTAAGGACGCACACCTAATTATGCATATAGAAGTAGGACTAGTCTACCTGGCCTGCACACAAATTTAGCCCTATAAATGTGCCCATTTGGGGATGTCTGATAGTATTTCTCAGTGTCTTAACGCTGCACCACTAATTAGTTGTGGAGCTTCTCAAATACATTTTTCTTCGCCTCAAACAGCAAGTAAACAAAGTCTAATCAAAATCAATTGCGTATGACAATAGTTCCTCAAAGTATTTTCGTAAAACAGCTCTCACCCTTTCGATAACCACTCGGCATGAAAGGGAAAAATGTAATGCTCTGATCCAGTGGAAATGTCACTAAACACCTGATTAATTCTTATCCTTTGCACAAATAGCCGACAGCTGTGTCTGTCCCGAACTCACTGGTGCCGGGAAACTGAGGGCCTAGAATATTTTATACAATGTTGCAAGTTTCGAAAGACCCCAGTTGATAGTTGATACAATGTTTCAAGATCGTTGTAGACAGGCCATGTGCAGAAAATGTGATTTATAGGATATTTTCTACCTGCAGGCTGCAATGTTTTTATTTGTTGGCTTTATGTAGGCTATTTTTACATAGTTGGCAATGGCAATAAAAGTTACTTTTAGATTTGTATCATTTTCATTTAGATAGAATGTAGATTAATCATAGACAATGAATTTGAGATACTATTATAAATTAAATGAAAATGTTCCACGAAAATATGCATATGAAAATCCGAACTGGCACGCAGATTGGTAGAAATGGTAAGATAACTTGGCACTCCAAATGGAAAAGGTTGCCAATCCGCTGGTGTAGCCCATTACCGGAAACTTCAGGAGCATAACGGCAGAATTTCTCTCTCTTCTGGTTAGGTTATCTTGATCTCTGGCTCCCTCGAGTCATTTGTGTGTCTTCATTATTTGATCAAACAGCGTGCTTAAAGCATCAGACAAGTTCAGTACATATAGTTGATTTTATTAAAACACATAAAGGTGTGTCTATATATGGTAAAATACACATAACATTTCAACCAATCGATTGGTAGAAAGAACAGACGACTCTTGGTTGACCAAGATTTATTTTAGTTGGGTACGCAGCGGTCTAAGACACTGCATCTCAGTGCTTGAGGCTTCCCTACAGACACCACGGTTCGAGTCCAGGCTGTGTCACAACCGGCCGTGATTGGGAGTTAAATAAAGGTTACATTTTTTTTTTTATAAAATAAAACATAGTTCATTCAGAAAGTTCAGACCCCTTCCCTTTTTCCACATTTTGATACGTTACAGCTTTTTTTTTATGGATAAAAACAAAATAGAATTCTTATTCATCTACACACAATAATGAAAAAGTGAAAACAGATAAAACAGACCCTTTGCTATGAGACTCGAAATTGCTTTCAGGTGCATCCTGTTTCCATTAATCATCCTTGAGATGTATCTACAACTTGTTCGGAGTCCACCTATGGTAAATTCAATTGATTGGACATGATTTGGAAGGCACACACCTGTCTATATAAGGTCCCAAAGTTGACAGTGCATGTCAGAGCAAGTGCATGTCAGTGCATGTCAGTGCATGTCAGACCAAGCAATGAGGTCGAAGGAATTGTCCGTAGAGCTCCGAGACAGGATTGTGTTGGCACAGATCTGGGGAAGGGTACCAAAAACAAATCTGCAGCATTGAAGGTCCCCAAGAACACAGTGGCCTCCATCATTCTTAAATGGAATACTCTTCCTAGAGCTGGCCACCTGGCCAAACTGAGCGATTGGGGGAGAAGGGCCTTGGTCAGAAAGGTGACCAAGAACCCGATGGTCACTCTGACAGAGCTCCAGAGTTCCTCTGTGGAGATGGGAGAACCGTCCAGAAGGACAACCATCTCTGCAGCACTCCACCAATCAGACCTTTATGGTAGAGTGGCCAGACGGAAACCACTCCTCAGTAAAAGGCACATGACAGCCTGCTTGGAGTTTGACAAAAGGCACCTAAAGGACTCTCTGACCATGAGAAACAAGATTCTCTGGTCTGATGAAACCAAGATTGAACTCATTGGCCTGAATGCCAAGCGTCACGTCTGGAGGAAACCTGGCACTATCCCTACGGTGAAGCATAGTGGTGGCAGCATCATGCTGTGGGGATGTTTTTCCGCAGCAGGGACTGGGAGACTAGTCAGGATCCAGGGAAATATGAACGGACAAAGTGCAGAGAGATCCTTGATGAAAGACCTGCTCCAGAGTGCTCGGGACCTTAGCCTTTTCTCAATAGGGGGGCGCTGTTTTCACTTTGTAAAAAATCGTGCCCAAATTAAACTGCCTCGTACTCTATTCTAGCTCGTACAATATGCATATTATTATTACTATTGGATAGGAAACACTCTCAAGTTTCTAAAACCGTTTGAATTATATCTGTGAGTAAAACAGAACTCATTTTGCAGCAAACTTCCTGACAGGAAGTGAAAAATCTGAAATCGAGGCTCTGTTCCAGGGCTTTCCTATTCAATTGCTTGAAATCTATGGATATACATGCACTTTATACGCCTTCCACTAGATGTCACCAGGCAGTGGAAGGTGGAATGGGGTGTCTAGCTTGATCTGAGGTCGAACAAGAGCTCTTGGAATGACGTGCCCACAATATCCTTTGTCTACAAAGGCGCGGGAAGGACATCAGCATTGGCTTCTGAAAAGCTTTCGGTATAGACGGCTAATATCTCCGGCTTTGTTTTTATTTGATACATACTAGAAAAACATCATAAAGTAGGTTTTTTCAACCGAGTTGTATCAGTTTATTGAAGGTTTATTGCGAGTTTTGGAATGTTCTTTTCTTTGCGTCAGGTGAAGTTGGACACGTTTGCGCCACATGGCTAGCTATGGTTGCTAATTCGACAGGAGAAGAGGACATTCTAAAACCAAACAACGATTATTCTGGACCAAGGACTCCTTGTACAAGATTCTGATGGAAGCTCAGCAAAAGTAGGAACCATTTATGATGTTATTTCGTATTTCTGTGGAAAATGTTTAGTCCTATTTTCTGCCCTTATTGTGGGCGCTGTCTCGCTATAACGTAAGCTGTTTGTTATGGTAAAGTTATTTTTAAAAATCTAACACGGCGATTGCATTAAGAACTAGTGTATCTTTCATTTGCTATCCAACATGTATTTTTTAGTAAAGTAAAGAGTTATTTGGTCAGATTAGGTGAGTGTCAGAAATATATCCGGAGATTCTGGGAAAAAGTTGCTACATTTTCACAATGTATAACCACGGATTTCAGCTCTAAATATGCACATTTTCGAACAAAACATCAGTGTATTGTATAACCTGATGTTATAGGACTGTCATCTGATGAAGTTTGTCAAGGTTAGTGAATAATTTTATATCTTTTGCTGTTTTTTTGCGATCGCTACCTTTTGCTGCTGATAAATACGGTTGTGTGTTTGGCTATTGTGGTAAGCTAATATAATGCTATATTGTGTTTTCGCTGTAAAACACTTAAAAGAATCGGAAATATTGGCTGGATTCACAAGATGTTTATCTTTCATTTGCTGTACACCATGTATTTTTCATACATGTTTTATGATGAGTATTTAGGTATTTCACGTTGCTCTCTGTAATTATTCTTGCTGCTTCGGTGCTATTTGTGATTGTAGCTGCAATGTAAAACTATGATTTATTATGCAAATGTATCCTCAAATATGCACATTTTTCGAACAAAACATAGATTTATTGTATAACATGTTATAAGACTGTCATCTGATGAAGTTGTTTCTTGGTTAGTGACTAATTATATCTCTATTTGGTCGGTTTTGTGATAGCTACCTATGCGGTAGAAAAATTGTGAAAATATGCGGTTGAGTCTTTTGCTATTGTGGTTAGCTAATAGAAATACATATTGTGTTTTCGCTGTAAAACATTTTAAAAATCGGAAATGATGGCTGGATTCACAAGATGTGTATCTTTCATTTGCTGTATTGGACTTGTGATTTCATGATATTTATATGCTAGTATTTACTTGTGGCGCTATGCTAGGCTATGCTAGTCAGCTTTTTACTGATGAGGATGCTCCCGGATCCGGGATGGTGATGAAGTAGAAGTTAGACTGGGGGGCGAAGGTTCACCGTCCAACAGGACAACAACCTTAAGCACACAGCCGAGATAACGCAGGAGTGGCTTCGGTAGAAGTCTCTGAATGTCCTTGAGTGACATAGCCAGAGCCCGGACTTGAGCCCGATCTAACATCAGGAGAGACCTGAAAATAGCTGTGCAGTGATGTTCCCCATCCAACTTGACAGAGCAAGAGAGGATCTGCAGAGAAGGATGGGAGAAACTCCGCAAATGCAGGTATGCCAAATAAATTAGCTAAATGAAAGGGGGGGGGGAAATCATTTCATCAATTTTAGAATAAGGGTTTAACTTCACTAGGGTAGGGGGCACTATTTTCACTTCCGAATGAAAAGCGTGCCCAAAGTAAACTGCCTGCTACTCAGGCCCAGAAGCTAGGATATGCATATAATTGGAAGATTTGGATAGAAAACACTCTAAAGTTTCCAAAACTGTTAACCTGTCTGACTCTGGCGTTCCGCCAGCGGAACTCCTCCCACATTCCACTGAAAAGGCAGAGCGCGAAATTCAAAATATATTTTTTAGAAATATTTAACTTTCACACATTAACAAGTCCAATACAGCAAATGAAAGGTACACATCTTGTGAATCCAGCCAACATGTCCGATTTTTAAAATGTTTTACAGCGAAAACAGCACGTATATTTATGTTAGCTCACCACCAAATACAAAAAAGGACAGACATTTTTCACAGCACAGGTAGCATGCACAAAGCCAACCTAACTAACCAAGAACCAACCAAACTAACCAACAAACAACTTCATCAGATGACAGTCTTATAACATGTTATTCAATAAATCTATGTTTTGTTCGAAAAATGTGCATATTTCAGGTATAAATCATAGTTTACATTGCAGCTACAATCAGAAATTGCACCGAAAGCAGCCAGAATAATTACAGACACCAACGTCAAATACCTAAATACTCATCATAAAACATTTCTGAAAAATACATAGTGTACAGCAAATGAAAGACAAGCATCTTGTGAATCCAGCAAATATTTCCGATTTCTTAAGTGTTTTACAGCGAAAACACAATATAGCGTTATATTAGCTTACCACAATAGCCAGAAACACAAGCCATTTCCCAGCAGTAAAAGTTAGCGATCGTGACACACCAGCAAAAGATATATAATTTTTGACTAACCTTGATAAGGTTCATCAGATGACAGTCCTATAACATCAGGTTATACATACACTTATGTTTTGTTCGAAAATGTGCATATTTAGAGCTGAAATCAGTGGTTATACATTGTGCTAACGTAGCTATTTTGTCCCACAACGTCCGGATTTTTTTCTGACACTTTTTCTGACACACATATTCTGACCAAATAGCTATTCATAAACATAACTAAAAAATACATGTTGTATAGGAAATGATAGATACACTAGTTCTTAATGCAATCGCCGTGTTAGAATTCTAAAAATAACTTCATTACCACATAAGGCTTACGTTATGTCGACCGAGTGCCCAAAACCTGGGCGCAAAACTAATAGTACACAGTTCGACAGATATATGAAATAACATCATAAAATGGGTCCTACTTTTGCTGATCTTCCATCAGAATGTTGTACAAGGTGTCCTTTGTCAAGAACAATCGTTGTTTGGATTTAGAACGTCCATTTTCCCTCTTGAATTAGCAAGCGCACTAGCCAAGTGGCGCGAAGCTCTCCTTTCTGAACAAAGGCACACAACGCAACACGCCTAACGTCCCGAATAAATTTCAAAAATCTAATAAAACTATTTTGAAAAAACATACTTTACGATGATATTGTCACATGTATCAAATAAAATCAAAGCCGGAGATAGTAGTCGCCTATAACGACAGCTATTCAGAAGGCAAATCCAGGTCCAACTTCGCGCCTTCCTGAAAACAGGAAATGGGTGACACGTCATTCCAAGAGGACGTATTCCATCTCAGACCAAGATAAACACTCCATTTCTTCTCTCACTGCATCTTGACATCCAGGGGAAGGTGTATGACGTGCATGTATACTAATAGGTATCATGCCCATTTATAGGCAGGACCCAGAAGAGAGCATCGATTTCAGATTTTCCACTTCCTGGTCAGGAAGTTTGTGCCAAATGAGTTCTGTTTTACTCACAGATATAACGGTTTTAGAAACTAGAGAGTGTTTTCTATCCAATAGTAATAATAATATGCTTATTGTACGAGCAAGAATTGAGTACGAGGCCGTTTAAATTGGGCACGTTTTTCCCCCAAAGTGAAAACAGCGCCCTCTGTCCTCATCAGGTTAAACTAATGTCTGTGAGTATAACAGAACTGGGATTTTTTATGTTTGTAGTTTTCTATTGAATGCCATTAGAGTATCCATTGACTTAGGACTCAAATTGCACTTCCTGTGGCTTCCACTAGATGTCAATAGTCTTTAGAAATTGTTTCAGGCTTGTATTCTGAAAAATGAAGGAGTAAGACCACTCTCAATGAGTGGACCATTCAGTGTTCCAGAGCTTTTTCATGCGCACGACCGAGAGCGTGCCTTTCTTGTTTACCTTTTATATTGACGATGTTATTGTCCGGTTGAAATATTATTGATTATTATGACTAAAAACAACCTGAGGATTGATTATAAACATCGTTTGACATGTTTCTACAAACTTTACGAATACCATTTAAATTTTTCGTCTGCCTGTTATGACTACGTTTGAGCCTGTGGATTACTGAACAAAACGCATGAACAAAACTGGGGGTTTTGAATATAAACATGGACTTTATCGAACAAAACAAACATTTATTGAGTAAATGGGAGTCTTGTGAGTGCAACCATATGAAGATCATCAAAGGTAAGTGATTCATTTTATCACTATTTCTGACTTGTGTAACTCCTCTACTTGGCTTGTTACTGTTTGTAATGATTTGTCTGCTGGGCGCTGTTCTCAGATAATCACATGGTATGCTTTCGCCGTAAAGCCTTTTTGAAATCTGACACCATGGTTGGATTAACAAGAAGTTAATCTTTAAACCGATGTGTAACACTTTTTTAATAATGAGTATTTCTGTTTTTGAATTTGGAGCTCTGCAATTTCACTGGATGTTGGCCAGGTGGGACGCTAGCGTTCCACATACCCTAGTGAGGTTAACGTAACAAAATGTGGAAAAAGTCAAGGGGTCTGAATGCACTGTATACAGCAACACCTCCCCCATAAGCATTCCTGTCTTTTCTGTAGGTGTTATATTGCTATATTGTTATATTGCTACTGCTGTATCAAAGGAATTATCTCCGTGAGTTTCAGAGATGAACAGTACAGTGCACTCCAAATTCAATAGGCAGGCAAGTAAACAAAAACATTTTCAAATAAAAACTATACCAGAAAATGTCAAAGCGTATATAACGCCCGTCCAAGGGACGGTCGACCAATCGCCTTCACATTGTCATGCTGTTACACGTAGTTCCTAATTCTCATGAAAATCCCTTTTTAAAGTCAGGGTATAAGTCGAGAAACATGCCTATTTTCCTTGAAAGTACGTAATGTTACGATTGCAAAGCTATACGATATTACAGAGAACAAGTTAATTATCTCACATTTCTGAAAATATTTGTAATGTTGTGCTTCTTGTTCACATAGGGTAATTAAAGCCAATGTTCTTTTGTTTCAGCTGTTAATACGAATTGAAAGGAGTTTCCGATATCCTAATTTCTTAAAGTATTTCTGGTGATAGCAAGTGATAGTGATACACAAGCTAGGTGTAACGATTCTCGTCCTCTAAGGTCAGAACGTGACACTAGGTCTATTTGAAACATTGCCATCCCATGGCAGCATTTACCAGCCACCAGGTTCAGAAGATTTAAAAACACATAAAAAATATTTAAAACCCAATTCTATTTTTGTCCAAAGTTAAGATATAAATTATTCAAACGGAAAAAATTCATGCTGGTAATTATTTTAGGTTATTTTAGTTTTGAAGTCAAAGATAGTTTTGGAATAGTTTTCATTTTTCAAACAGGTTTGTTATTTTATTTCAGTTTACTAAATAGTTTTCCCCTAATTACTTTTTCTATAATAAGCATGGAGGTTTCCCCTATCACCCAGCCATAGGTACTGGCGACAAAGCGCCTCGTAACCTAGCTGGGAATGGGACAGAAGGAACCCTTCTGTGGTAACAGACAGGGGCGATTTGAAATCAAATCTAATTCCCAGGAATGGGGGTTCATATGAACCACAGAGACTGTGTGTGGGATAATAACATGGCCATGTCCAACCCTGCTTGTTCCCTCGACTCCGCTACCAACCACCAATCTCCAACAGGGCCCTTAACCTGTATCACTAGACACCTCATAGTGAGCTACAGGTAGGAATCAGCAATGAATCCCAATAATGAGACACCTCTGGGGAGTGGTGTCAGCAACATCTAAAAAATATATATATACAGTGGGGAGAACAAGTATTTGATACACTGCCAATTTTGCAGGTTTTCCTACTTACAAAACATGTAGAGGTCTGTAATTTTTATCATAGGTACACTTCAACTGTGAGAGACGGAATCGAAACAAAAATCCAGAAAATCACATCGTATGATTTTTAAGTAATTAATTTGCATTTTATTGCATGACATAAGTATTTGATCACCTACCAACCAGTAAGAATTCCAGCTCTCACAGACCTGTTAGTTTTTCTTTAAGAAGCCCTCCTGTTCTCCACTCATTACCTGTATTAACTGCACCTGTTTGAACTCGTTACCTGTATAAAAGACACCTGTCCACACACTCAATCAAACAGAGTCCAACCTCTCCACAATGGCCAAGACCAGAGAGCTGTGTAAGGACATGTGGAATAAAAATGTAGACCTGCACAAGGCTGGGATGGGCTACAGGACAATAGGCAAGCAGCTTGGTGAGAAGGCAACAACTGTTGGCGCAATTATTAGAAAATGGAAGTAGTTCAAGATGACGGTCAATCACCCTCGGTCTGGGGCTCCATGCAAGATCTCACCTCGTGGGGCATCAATGATCACGAGGAAGGTGAGGGATCAGCCCAGAACTACACGGCAGGACATGGTCAATGACCTGAAGAGAGCTGGGACCACAGTCTCAAAGAAAACCATTAGTAACACACTACGCCGTCATGGATTAAAATCCTGCAGCGCATGCAAGGTCCCCCTACTCAAGCCAGCACATGTCCAGGCCCGTCTGAAGTTTGCCAATGACCATCTGGATGATCCAGAGGAGGAATGGGAGAAGGTCATGTGGTCTGATGAGACAAAAATAGAGCTTTTTGGTCTAAACTCCACTCGCCGTGTTTGGAGGAAGAAGAAGGATGAGTACAACCCCAAGAACACCATCCCAACCGTGAGCATGGAGGTGGAAACATCATTCTTTGGGGATGCTTTTCTGCAAAGGGGACAGGACAACTGCACCGTATTGAGGGGAGGATGGATGGGGCCATGTATTGCGAGATCTTGGCCAACAACACCCTTCCCTCAGTAAGAGCATTGAAGATGGGTCGTGGCTGGGTCTTCCAGCATGACAACGACCCGAAACACACAGCCAGGGCAACTAAGGAGTGGCTCCGTAAGAAGCATCTCAAGGTCCTGGAGTGGCCTAGCCAGTCTCCAGACCTGAACCAAATAGAAAATCTTTGGAGGGAGCTGAAAGTCTGTATTGCCCAGCGACAGCCCTGAAACCTGAAGGATCTGGAGAAGGTCTGTATGGAGGAGTGGGCCAAAATCCCTGCTGTGTGTAAACCTGGTCAAGAACTACAGGAAACAAATTATCTCTGTAATTGCAAACAAAGGTTTCTGTACCAAATATTAAGTTCTGCTTTTCTGATGTATCAAATACTTATGTCATGCAATAAAATGCAAATTAATTACTTAAAAATCATACAATGTGATTTTCTGGATTTTTTTAGATTCTGTCTCTCACAGTTGAAGTATACCTATGATAAAAAATTACAGACCTCTACATGCTTTGTAAGTAGGAAAACCTGCAAAAGTGTATCAAATACTTGTTCTCCCCACTGTATATATAGTGTTTTATGACAAACCGTTTTTTACAAATCCGTCAAGACACCACCTTAGACTTTACCGTGAAATGCTTTACTTACAAGCCCTTAACCAACAGCGCAGTTCAAGAAGAAGAAAATGTTTACCAAGTAGACTAAAATAAAAATATATAATAAAAAGTAACACAATGAGAATAACAATAACGAGGCTATATACAGGGGGCACCGGTACCGAGTCAGTGTGGAGGCTATATACAGGGGGCACCGGTACCGAGTCAGTGTGGAGGTTATATACAGGGGGCACCGGTACCGAGTCAGTGTGCGGGGGTACAGGCTAGTTGAGGTAATCTGTACATGAAGGTGGGGGCATAGTGACTATGCATAGGTAACAAACCACCAGCGAGTAGCAGCAGTGCACAAAAATGAGGGGGGTGGGTCAATGTAAATTGTCCGGTGGCGATTTTATGAACTGTTCAGCAGTCTTATGGCTTGGGGGTAGAAGCTGTTGAGGAGGCTTTGGGTCCTAGACTTGGCACTCCGGTACCGCTTGCCGTGCGGTAGCAGAGAAAACAGTCTATGACTTGGGTGACTGGAGTCTCTGACAATTTTGTGGGCTTTCCTCTGATACCGCCCATTAAATAGGTCCTGGATGGTAGGAAGCTTGGCCAGTTATGTACTGGGCCGTTCGCACTACCCTCTGTAGCGCCTTACGTTCAGATGCCGAGCAGTTGCCATACCAGGCGGTGATGCAACCGGTCAGGATGCTCTTGATGGTGCAGCTGTATTACCTTTTGAGGATCTGGGGACCCATGCCAAATCTTTTCAGTCTCCTGAGGGGGAAAAGGTTTTGTTGTGCCCTCTTCACGACTGTCTTGGTATATACCCACGTGGGTGATTAAAAGATGAACTGAGGTCCACACTCCAGTCCAGTTGATGGTGGTAATACACCTTAAAGTTGGTTGCCAACCGCCATATAAAGTCCAAATAAGAAAAAGAAGCCTGACGGAAGGAGAAATGACGAGAAACTAATTTGGTTAACCTTTTGGGGCATCGCGACTGGTTACCTATTTTGATGTGATATGAAAGTATTGTGTGAAATTATTTTGATGTGATATGAAATTACAGCAATTTATCTTTCTAGAAACGTATCACAATTGAGAATCGATTCACATTTAGGTGGATTATTTGACTATACCTGCCAGAGCCAGTCTACCTCTGAAAATAACATACAGTCCTTGAACCTTGAGGAGTAACGGGGGCAGCAATCAGCAGTAGAAACAATAACAAAGCGTACTCCCTGCCCGTTTTGGTAAAAAGTTGAGGTATGGGGCTGGAGAAATGCAACCATCCATGACATCAACATTCTAGTTTTAACCATGTTTTGAGGATATACAGTGTTTGTTTATATTTACTGACAAACATTGGAGTAAAAAAAAGCTTACATTTTGGGATCTGATGGGGTACGACAGTTGAACTAAGCTCATGAGGCATTTATAAGTGAATTCTTTAAGAAACAGATGGGTACATATCATTAATGTGTAAGTCCCAAAATGGATGTAACAACTGCTGATTGCCCCTTTAAGACTACATATTGGGCTAATATAATAGGATATATTGAGGACTACAGTATTTCAGGCATTGTCATTGGATGCATTTGATCAATTGTTAACGTTTTGTTGATGGTCCACTCTTGATGTTCTACACGTTACAGTGTAGCTTCAGCCATTCCTACAGAACAACATTAAAGTGTAGAACCCCTTTACTGCATATTGGTTCAACGACTGCAGAGACAGTACTTACTGGTATTAAACAGATCTCCAACCTCCTCTTCTTCCTCCTCCAATGTGACAGTCATCTCCCCCCCCTCTTTCACTCCAAAAACGGCATCCTCTTTCTCTTCCTCTTCTTTTACTGTAACAGCCTCCTCTTTCACTCTGAACGCCTCTTCCTCTTCTTTCACTGAAACGTCTTTCTCTTCTTCTTTCACGGTAACAACCTCATCCTCTACTTGTTTTTGTATTGTACCATCCTTCTCTGCCTCCTCCTCTTTGACGAGAGTTTCTTTCTTCGTCCAGCAGACCACCTCTTCTTTAGGAGGAGGAGAGTAGCTTAGTGAACTCATGGTAGGAGATGTTAGCTAGTTAGCATTAGCGACTAGCTTAGTTCTAAGCGAACTTAGCAAACTAGCTAGCTGACAAACAACGTAAATATATAATTAAATGGGCCAACAAGTACATACAACAGAAGTGTGTTTAATACACAGCGACTAATATACACCAAACCAGTGTAAAGAGAGTGAATGTTGTCGCTATGTTTGCTAGAAAGCTACCGAGGTGTCTGACTAGCTGTTGTTGTTGAAGGAGCGTCCCGTCCACTAGATTATACGTCACACTGGCAGCATCGCCTGAACCTAAAAGACGCACATCGCCGTCTGCTGACTGGAGTGGGAAACGCAGTTGTATAAATAGCTTGAATCTTTCCGCTATGTTGGCTAGCAAGCTACGGAGGTGGTTGACGAGCTGTTTATGAAGAACCGTCCACTAGATTATACGTCACGCTAGCAGCATCGCCTGAAAGACGCACATCGCCGTTTGCAGACTGGAGTGGGAAACGCAGTTGATGATCATATTTTATTTTCAGACAAAGATTATTTTAAATGGATTTAATTAAATAATATTATTATATTGATACATACAAAGACCTGAATGTGTTGATTGATTAGTGCGAATATTTGTTTTTTTACTACAGCACATTTAAGACAGTTTCATTAAGTCAAACTAAATCTAAATAAGTAGCTAGCTACGGTAGGTCTATACTGCTCCTACATGGTGTAACAATACATGATGTAGATATATATAATGAACCGACTAGGTCTATACTGCTCCTACATGGTGTAACAATACGTCATGTACATGTATATAATGAACAGACTAGGTCTATACTGCTCCTACATGGTGTAACAATACATCATGTAGATATATATAATGAACAAACTAGGTCTATACTGCTCCTACATGGTGTAACAATACTTCATGTAGATGTATATAATGAACAGACTAGGTCTATTGATAGAGATTTGCGTCAGTTCAAATCTGGTATCAGGACAAAATGTGATTCAGAGTCACCGAATATACTTTAAGTATTTTAATTAAACTCATGCGATAAATGGTAAATGCAATTTTTGTATATACGGGTTCACTGTATCTCCGCGCAGGGTAGAACAGAGAACTGTGGAATGTACTCATTGTCCAAGTCCCATGGTGCTCTCCTCTGTCCGCATCTGGTTGTTGGGTAGATTAGATCCGTCTTGTGTCTCCGTCGATTCTACACTCAAACAGTTCCTAATATGGTATTGTCCAGTGCTCTACCCTCCCTGGTTGGCTTAGAGATATGCACCCCTCCCCTCTCCAGATTGACCACAGCCTGTATAGCCTGTCCCTCTATTTTGATCAGTCTTTACACACCTACACATCTGTATTGTTTGTGTGTGTGTGTGTAACAAAACAATATTAATCTTCAAACAATATGGTAGCGGGTTATAGTGCATAAACATAAATCCTAACACTATACTGCTCCTACATGGTGTAACAAAAGTTTGGTGTCACATAGAAATGTCCTTGTTTTTGAAAGAAAATCCATTTTTTGTCCATTAAAATAACATCAAATTGATCAGAAATACAGTGTAGACATTGTTAATGTTGTAAATGACTATTGTAGCTGGAAATGGCAGATTTTTTATGTACAGAGGCCCATTATCAGCAACCATCACTCCTGTGTTCCAATGGCACGTTGTGTTAGCTAATCCAAGATAATCATTTTAAAAGGCTAATTGATTTAGCCAGAGAATGATCACATCGCGTCAGTGGATAGCCAGATCTAGTCAGAGTTGTGCATGCGCGCGTGCGCGCCGGGAGCGAGATCTTTTCTTTCTCTTGTAAGGGCTGTCGCTCTCCTCATCCTCGGACGAGGAGAGGAGAGAAGGATCAGTGGACCAATACGCAGCATTCGGGAAATAAGCCATCTCTTTATTTATAACGACGATGGCAACACGAAAACAAACACTTTCAAAATACAAAACAAGAAAACGACGTAGACGAAAACCTGAACATGAACTTACTTAACTAAAACGTAAAACTCACGGACAGGAACAGACTACATCAAAAACGAACGAACAACCGAACAGTCCCGTATGGTGCAAAACATAACACAGATACGGAAGACAATCACCCACAACGAACACTGTGACAACGCCTACCTAAATATGACTCTTAATTAGAGGAACGCCAAACACCTGCCTCTAATTAAGAGCCATACCAGGCAACCCAAAACCAACACAGAAACAGAAAACATAGAATGCCCACCCAACCTCACGTCCTGACCAACTAACACATACAACAAACTAACAGAAATAGGTCAGGAACGTGACATCTCTCTTCTATTGAAAAGGCTACCGTCCGGTTGAAATAGTATCGATTATTTATTGTAAAAACAACCTGAGGATTGATGATAAAAAACGGCATCCTCATGTTTCTATGAACTTTACGGATACTATTTGGAATTTCGTCTGCCCATCGTGACCGCACGAGCCTGTGGATTACTGAACAAAACGCGCCAACCAAATGGAGGTTTTTGGATATAAAGAGAATCTTTATCGAACAAAACAAACATTTATTGTGTAACTGGGAGTCTCGTGAGTGCAAACATACGAAGATCATCAAAGTTAAGTGATTAATTTTATTGCTTTTCTGACTTTCTTGACCAATCTACTTTGCTGCTAGCTGTTTGTAATGTTCTGTCTGCTGAGAGCTGTCCTCACATAATCGTATGGTTTGCTTTCACTGTAAAGACTTTTTGAAATCTGACACGCCGGCTGGATTAACAACAAGTTAAACTGTGTTTTGGTGTATTGCACTTGTGATTTCATGAAAATTTAATATTTTTAGTAATTTAATTTGAATTTGGCGCTCTGCAATTCACCGGATGTAGACGAAAATGATCCCGCTAAAGGGATCTGAGCGGCAAGAGGTAGATGCCCTTCGGAAACCCGGCCCAGATATCCAGTTTCCTCCTCTTCTTCCTTCTTCGATGTGACCAGTCATCTCCCCCTCCTCCTCTTTCACTCCAAAAACTGCAACCTCCTCTTGTTTCACTGAGACGTCCTTCTCTTTCACTCTGAACGCGTCTTCCTCTTCTTTCACTGTAACGTCTTTCTCTTCTTCTTTCACGGTAACAGCCTCACCCTCTACTTGTTTTTGTATTGAAACAGCATCCTCTTTCTCCTCCTCTTTCATGAGAGCTTCTTTCTCGGTCCAGCAGACCTTCTCTTCTTTAACAGGAGGAGAGTAAGTTAGTGAGCTCATGGTCGGAGATTTTAGCTAGCTAGGCTAATGCTAACTTAACCAGCCCGCTAGCTGACTAAAAACAACAGCACCGTAAATATGAAATTAAATCGGATAACTAACTAGACGACAGAAGTGGGTTTAAAACACAGTGGCTAATATACACTAAAGCGTCTAAAGAGCTTTATTGGTTCGGCTATTTTGGCTAGCAAGCTACCGAGGTGGCTAACTAACTGTTGCTGCTGTTGAAAGAAGCGTTCCGTCCACTAGATTATACGTCACACTAGCAGCATTGCCTTAAATCCCAACATCGCCATCTGCTGACTGGAGTGGGTAACACAGTTGAGTAAAATGTATATTTCATTTTTTTTTTACACCTGCCAATGTAAATCTATTGAACGAGACAAGTTACCAGACAGGACATATTGCTAATGCTCTTCCCATTGATAACCTAAATGACAATTAACCTATGGGCGGTGGTGGTGATGACGGCCTAATTATTGACGTCGTCCATCGGGATTCCCCAAAAAAGAAACCGCTCTGGATTGATCACTGGAGTCAGATGTGAAGGAGGAGGTTGATCATCAGGAGTCAGATGTGAAGGAGGAGGTTGATCATCAGGAGTCAGGTGTGAAGGAGGAGGTTGATCATCAGGAGTCAGATGTGAAGGAGGAGGTTGATCATCAGGAGTCAGATGTAAAGGAGGAGGTTGATCATCAGGAGTCAGATGTGAAGGAGGAGGTTGATCATCAGGAGTCAGATGTGAAGGAGGAGGTTGATCATCAGGAGTCAAATGTGAAGGAGGAGGTTGATCATCAGTGAACCTCTAGGATTGTGGCTGGGCTGGCGTTTCCACTTCCAGCGTGGTCATATATTTTGATACATTGAATGTTGATATTGTGAACCGATGTTATATATTTGTACCTCCTGTTTCAGGAAGTGATGTCACTAAGTACTGTCCCTATATATACAGTGCATTCAGAAAGTATGCAGACCCCTTCACTTTTTACACATTTTGTTACGTTACAGCCTTTTTTCTAAAATTAATTAAATTGATTTTTTCCCTCATCAATCTACACACAATACCCCATAATGACATCACAATACTGCATAATGACATCACAATACCCCATAATGACATCACAATACCCCATAATGACAAAGAAAAAACAGGTTTTTATAAATATTTCAAATGTAACAAAAACAACAACTGAAATATCACATTTACATCCAGTACCAGTCAAACGTTTGGACACACCTACTCATTCAAGGGTTTTTCTTTATTTGTACTATTTTCTAGTACAAATAAAGAATAATTGTAGAATAATAGTGAAGACATCAAAACGATGAAATAACACATATGGAATCATGTAGTAACCAAAAAAAGGTCAAACAAATCAAAATATATTTTATATTTGAGATTCTTCAAAGCAGTCACCCTTTGCCTTGATGACAGCTTTGCTTTCTCTCAACCAGCTTCATGAGGTAGTCACCTGGAATTTATTTCAATTAACAGGTGTGCCTTGTTAAATGTTAATTTGTGGAATTTCTTTCCTTCTTAATGCGTTTGAGCCAATCAGTTGTGTTGTGACAAGGTATGGGTGGCTCTCATGAGGATTGCAACAGGAAAGGAAGACCCAAAATTACCTCTGCTGCAGAAGATATGTTCATTAGAGTTAACTGCACCTCAGATTGCAGCCCAAATAAATGCTTCACAGAGTTCAACTAACAGACACATCTCAACATCAACTGTTCAGAGACTGCATGAATCAGGCCTTCATGGTTGAATTGCTACGTGAAAAAACACTGTTTACAAAAGCTTTGTTAAAGAACAAGAAAGCCAGCACACTGTTTACAAAAAATTTGCTTTTCTTTCAAAAACAAGGACATTTCTAAGTGACCCCAAACCTTTGAAAACAAGAAAGCCAGCAATACATCTACAACGACGAGACGGCCTACAGGGAGGAGGTGAGGGCCCTCGGAGTGTGGTGTCAGGAAAATAACCTCACACTCAACGTCAACAAAACAAAGGAGATGATTGTGGACTTCAGGAAACAGCAGAGGGAGCACCCCCCTATCCACATCGACGGGACAGTAGTGGAGAGGGTAGTAAGTTTTAAGTTCCTCTGCGTACACATCACGGACAAACTGAATTGGTCCACCCACACAGACAGCGTTGTGAAGAAGGCGCAGCAGCGCCTCTTCAACCTCAGGAGGCTGAAGAAATTCGGCTTGTCACCAAAAGCACTCACAAACTTCTACAGATGCACAATCGAGAGCATCCTGTCGGGCTGTATCACCGCCTGGTACGGCAACTGCTCCGCCCACAACCGTAAGGCTCTCCAGAGGGTAGTGAGGTCTGCACAACGCATCACCGGGGGCAAACTACCTGCCCTCCAGGACACCTACACCACCCGATGTCACAGGAAGGCCATAAAGATCATCAAGGACAACAACCACCCGAGCCACTGCCTGTTCACCCCGCTATCATCCAGAAGGCGAGGTCAGTACAGGTGCATCAAAGCAGGGACCGAGAGACTGAAAAATAGCTTCTATCTCAAGGCCATCAGACTGTTAAACAGCCACCACTAACATTTAGTGGCTGCTGCCAACATACTGACTCAACTCCAGCCACTTTAATAATGGGAATTTATGGAAATGTATGTAAAAATGTATCACTAGCCACTTTCAACAATGCCACTTAATATAATGTTTACATACCCTACATTACTCATCTCATATGTATATGTATATACTGTACTCTATATCATCTACTGCATCTTGCCATCTTTATGTAATACATGTATCACTAGCCACTTTAAACTATGCCACTTTATGTTTATATACCCTACATTACTCATCTCATATGTATATACTGTACTCTATACCATCTAATGCATCTTGCCTATGTTCTGTACCATCACTCATTCATATATCTTTATGTACATATTTTTTATCCCTTTACACTTGTGTGTATAAGGTAGTAGTTGTGGAATTGTTAGGTTAGATTACTCGTTGGTTATTACTGCATTGTCGGAACTAGAAGCACAAGCATTTCACTACACTTGCATTAACATCTGCTAACCATGTGTATGTGACAAATAAAATTTGATTTGATTTGATGATGTATTGTTACACCATGTAGGAGCAGTGTAGACCTAGTCTGTTCATGATATACATCTACATGATGTATTGTTACACCATGTAGCAGCAGTATAGACCTAGTCTGTTCATGATATACATCTACATGATGTATTGTTACACCATGTAGGAGCAGTATAGACCTAGTCTGTTCATTATATACATCTACATGATGTATTGTTACACCATGTAGCAGCAGTATAGACCTAGTCTGTTCATGATATACATCTACATGATGTATTGTTACACCATGTAGGAGCAGTATAGACCTAGTCTGTTCATTATATACATCTACATGATGTATTGTTACACCATGTAGCAGCAGTATAGACCTAGTCTGTTCATGATATACATCTACATGATGTATTGTTACACCATGTAGGAGCAGTATAGACCTAGTCTGTTCATTATATACATCTACATGATGTATTGTTACACCATGTAGCAGCAGTATAGACCTAGTCTGTTCATGATATACATCTACATGATGTATTGTTACACCATGTAGGAGCAGTATAGACCTAGTCTGTTCATTATATACATCTACATGATGTATTGTTACACCATATAGGAGCAGTATAGACCTAGTCTGTTCATGATATACATCTACATCATGTATTGTTACACCATGTAGGAGCAGTATAGACCTAGTCTGTTCATTATATATGTCACGATCGTCTTTGGGTGAGAGAGAGGACCAAGGCGCAGCGTGTGCAAAATACATCTTCTTTTATTAAAGAAGAGAGAAAAAACAAGAAACGAACAACTATACACAAACTAACAAAATAACAAACTGACGACCGTGAAGCTATACATATAAATAGTGCTGACACAAACACTACACATAGACAATTACCCACAACCAGCTAAAGCCTATGGCTGCCTTAAATATGGCTCCCAATCAGAGACAACAATAACCAGCTGTCTCTAATTGAGAACCAATTCAGGCAACCATAGACTTTCCTAGACACCTACACTGAACACTAAACCATCTACTCTACTTAACCCCCTAAACCATACAACACCCTAGACAATACAAAAACACATACTTCACCATGTCACACCCTGACCTAACTAAAATAATAATGAAAACAAAGATAACTAAGGCCAGGGTGTGACATAACCCCCCCTTAAGGTGCGAACTCCGGGCGCACCAGCATAAAGTCTAGGGGAGGGTCTGGGTGGGCGTCTGTCCACGGTGGCGGCTCTGGTACTGGTCGTGGTCCCCACCCCACCATAGTCACTACCCGCTTTCGTAGCCTCCTCCAAATGACCACCCTCCAACTTAACCCCACTGGATTAAGGGGCAGCACCGGACTAAGTGGCAGCACCGGACTAAGGGGCAGTACCGGACTAAGGGGCAGCACCGGACTAAGGGGCAGCACCGGACTAAGGGGCAGCACCAGGATAAGGGGCAGCACCGGGATAAGGGGCAGCACCGGACTAAGGGGCAGTACCGGACTAAGGGGCAGCACCGGACTAAGGGGCAGCACCGGACTAAGGGGCAGCACCGGGATAAGGGGCAGCACCGGGATAAGGGGCAGCACCGGACTAAGGGGCAGCACCGGACTAAGGGGCAGCACCGGACTAAGGGGCAGCACCGGACTAAGGGGCAGCACCGGACTGAATGGCGGATCCTGGCTGGCTGGCTCTGGCGGATCCTGGCTGGACGGCTCTGGCGGATCCTGGCTGGACGGCTCTGGCGGATCCTGGCTGGACGGCTCTGGCGGATCCTGGCTGGACGGCTCTGGCGGATCCTGGCTGGACGGCTCTGGCGGATCCTGGCTGGACGGCTCATGGCTGGCTGACGGATCTGGCTGCTCATGGCTGGCTGACGGATCTGGCTGCTCATGGCTGGCTGACGGATCTGGCTGCTCATGGCTGGCTGACGGATCTGGCTGCTCATGGCTGGCTGACGGATCTGGCTGCTCATGGCTGGCTGACGGATCTGGCTGCTCATGGCTGGCTGACGGATCTGGCTGCTCATGGCTGGCGGAAGGCTCTGGCTGATCCGGTCTGGCGGAAGGCTCTGGCTGATCCGGTCTGGCGGAAGGCTCTGGCTGATCCGGTCTGGCGGAAGGCTCTGGCTGATCCTGTCTGGCGGAAGGCTCTGGCTGATCCTGTCTGGCGGAAGGCTCTAGCGGCTCCTGTCTGGCGGACGGCTCTAGCGGCTCCTGTCTGGCGGACGGCTCTAGCGGCTCCTGTCTGGCGGACGGCTCTAGCGGATCCTGTCTGGCGGACGGCTCTAGCGGATCCTGTCTGGCGGACGGCTCTGAAGGCTCATGGCAGACGGGCGGCTTTGCAGGCTCAGTACAGACGGGCGGCTTTGAATACTCAGTACAGACGGGCAGTTCATGCGGCGCTTGGCAGACGGACAGTTCAGACGGCGTTGGGCAGACGGGCAGTTCAGGCGCCGTTGGGCAGACGGGCAGTTCAGGCGCCGTTGGGCAGACGGGCAGTTCAGGCGCCGTTGGGCAGACGGGCAGTTCAGGCGCCGTTGGGCAGACGGGCAGTTCAGGCGCCGTTGGGCAGACGGGCAGTTCAGGCGCCGTTGGGCAGACGGCAGACTCTGGCCGGCTGAGACGCACTGTAGGCCTGGTGCGTGGTGCCGGAACTGGAGGTACCAGGCTGAGGACACGCATCTCAGGGCTAGTGCGGGGAGAAGGAACAGGGCATGCTGGACCCTGGGGACGCACATTAGGCCTAGTGCGTGGTGCCGGAACTGGTGGTACCGGGCTGAGGACACGCATCTCAGGGCTAGTGCGGGGAGCAGCAACAGGACGCAATAAATAGAGCCTCCCAAGTGGCCAGCGGTCAAAGGCACTGCATCACAGTGCAAGAGGCGTCACTACAGTCCCTGGTTCTAATCCAGGCTGTATCACAACCGGCTGTGATCGGGAGTCCCATAGGGCGGCGCACAATTGGCCCTGCATAGTCTAGGTTAGGGGAGTGTTTGGCCGGCTGGGACGTCCTTGTCCCATCGTGCTCTAGCGACTCCTTGTGGCTAGGCCCATGCCAGCTGGACGGTGTTTCCTCCGACACATTGGTGGCTGGCTTCCGGGTTAAGCGAGTGTGTCAAGAAGTGTAGTGCGGCTTGGCAGGGTCGTGTTTCAGTAGTGTGTCAGGAAGTGCAGTGCGGCTTGGCAGGGTCGTGTTTCAGCAGTGTGTCAGGAAGTGCAGTGCGGCTTGGCAGGGTCGTGTTTCAGTAGTGTGTCAGGAAGTGCAGTGCGGCTTGGCAGGGTCGTGTTCCAGCAGTATGTCAGAAAGTGCAGTGCGGCTTGGCAGGGTCGTGTTTCATCAGTGTGTCAGGAAGTGCAGTGCGGCTTGGCAGGGTCGTGTTTCGGAGGACGCATGGCTCTCGACCTTCGCCTCTCCCCCGAGTCCGTAGAGGAGTTGCAATTGGATATCAGAAAATTGGTGAGAAAAAATATATATAATACACTGGTGCTGAAATTTGATTTTTCGATGACTTGGCAGATGTGTAAAACCATGTAAACACATGCAAGACTTCGGTTAGAAGTGAATCACCTGCCTGGACATCCTAAGAACCACACAGAGACCTGCATTTTGAAGTCAGTTTATTAATACTTGTAAAAACTGACTTCAGGTGATTGAGGGATCTAGTCTAGATTAAACGTCATAGGAAGTTTTATCATGTGGAGGTTTCATTCAGGTCTCTGTTTAATTAAATAATCTGTTTGTCTTTGACAGGAGAGAGACCAGACTCTCCTTCTGACAGCAGGAAGAGTCGTTCAGGGGAACCAGACCTTGAGACATCCAAACCAGCAGGACGACATCAATGTTCCCAGTGTGGAAAGAGTTTTACTCAGTTAGGGAGCCTGAAAACACATAAGAGAATACACACAGAAGAGAAGCCTTACCACTGCTCCTTGTGTGGAAAGAGTTTTCGGTGGTTAGGGAGCGTGGAAAGGCATGAGAGGACACACACAGGAGAAAAGCCTTTCCAATGTTCCCATTGTGGAAAGAGTTGTACCCAGTTAGGGAGCCTGAAGGAGCATGAGAGAATACACACAGGAGAAAAGCCTTACCAATGTTCCCATTGTGGAAAGCATTTTGCCCAGTTAGGAAACCTGAACCAGCATGAGAGGACACACACAGGAAAAAAGATGCACCACTGCTCCCACTGTCGAAAGAGATTTACCCGGTTAAGGTACTTGAAAGAGCATGAAAGAATACATACAAATACACAGGAGGAGAAGACATACCACTGCTCTCATTGTGGAAAGACATTTTCCCAGTCAGAGGACCTGAAAACACATGAGAGAATAGAGAGGCTGTGTTCTGACTTGTGTTTTTGACTGAGAATTTGTGTTTTTGTTTGGGCTGTCAGACATGAGAACTTTAATTGCGATTAATCCATTGTCTGAAAGGGTTAAAAACCCACTGAAAACATCCAAAATACATTCTGTATACCGCTAAAATCTACAATGTCATGTACAAACAAGATGACATTGTAATGTTTTTAAGGTAAAACTGCCTTTATTTTTGCTGGACCCCAGGAAGAGTAGCTGCTGCCTTGGCAGGAACTAATGGGGATCCATAATAAACCCCAGGAAGAGTAGCTGCTGCCTTTGCAGGAACTAATGGGGATCCATAAGAAACCCCAGGAAGAGTAGCTGCTGCCTTGACAGGAACTAATGGGGATCCATAATAAATACAAATACTTTTATCAATATATTTGTGTCTCTTTACTCTCGGATTCGAAAATGCTAATTAGCATCAAAGTAGACGACATGCAAGACTACAAATCCCTGCAAGCTCCTGCATGTCATCTCTAGCCGACACCTTTCACAGAACAGTTCACTGAATTGTCCATTGAAATACATTTTGACAATTTAATCATTGCTACATAAAGACCTGATTGATGGAGTGCTGCAGAGATGGTTGTCCTTCTGGAAGGTTCTCTCGTCTCCACAGAGGAAATCTGGAGCTCTGTCAGAGTGAACATCATATTCTTGGTCACCTCCCTGACCAAGGCCCTTCTCCCCCGATTGCTCTGTTTGGCTGGGCGGCCAACTCTAGGAAGAGTCTTGGTGGTTCCAAACTTCTTCCATTTAAGAATGATGGAGACAACTTTGTTCTTGGGGACCTTCAATGCTGCAGACATTTTTTGGTACCTTTCCCCAGATCTGTGCCTCGACACAATCCTGTCTCCGAGCTCTACGGACAATTCTTTGGGACCTCAGGGCTTGGTTTTTGCTATGACATGCACTGTCAACTGTGGGACCTTATATAGACAGGTGTGTGCCTTTCCAAATAATTTCCAATCAATGGACTTTACCACAAGTGGACTCCAATCAAGTTGTAGAAACATCTCAAGGATGATCAATGGAATCAGGATGCATCTGAGCTCCATTTTGAGTCTCATAGCAAAAGGTCTGAATACCTAAGTAAATACATTTGCAAAACTCTCTAAAAACCTGTTTTTACTTTGTCATTATGGGGTATTGTGATGTCATTATGGGGTATTGTGTGTAGATTGATGAGGGGGAAAAATTATTATATTTTAGAATAAGGCTGTAACGTAACAAAATGTGGAAAATGTGAAGGGGTCTGAATACTTTACTTTTCTACCGCAGTTTTGTACACGATCAAATCAAATCAAAGTTTATACACTGTCATGTGATATGTGATATAGAAAAGTCCAATCTTAGGAGAGTATATGGGAGGCACTATACTGTGTGTCTGCAGGTGTCTATCTGGTCAAAGCCACTGATACAGGTGCCCCTCCACCCTCTGGTGGGATGGATCATGTATACAGAGAAACCTAGATTCAAATACTTAGATTTGTGTGTATTTGGTATATGTTGTGAAATTGTTAGATATTACTTGTTAGATATTACTGCACCGTCGGAGCTAGAAACACAAGCATTTCAATACACACGCAATAATATCTGCTAAACATGTGTATGACCAATAAAATGTGATTTGATTTTAAATAAACGTCCTATTTATCAAAGGTGCTGTTGGCTGGGGTCAAAATGACTCCAACGGATTTTAATTTGTTAAAAGTCTATTTTGATACAGAAACACTAAACCATGATTTAGATTTACTAACAACAAGTTGATTGACAAAGTCATGAAACATTTAATAGAATTGAATAAACCACATTTTGGCAATGATAAAAGATATGCCTCTGGGGTCAAAATAATCCATGTTAGAAGTATGGTTCAATTAAAATATGTAGTGGGTGTAAACGTTTGTTTTAAATTATCACTCATTAAACAACACATGTTTCTCTTTGAGCGACTTATTATAATATTAAACTTTTATGAAATAAATAAAAAAATTACTTTTGGTTCCTCAACTGCGTTGCCCACTCCAGTCAGCAGATGGCAATGTGCGTATTTTAGGTTCAGGCGATGCTGCCAGTGTGACGTAATATCTAGTGGACGGGACGCTCCTTCAACAACAGCTAGTCAGACACCTCGGTAGCTTTCTAGCAAACATAACTTCAACATTCACGCTCTTTACACTGTTTTGGTGTATATTAGTCGCTGTGTATTAAACACACTTCTGTCGTATGTACTTGTTGGCCCATTTAATTATACATTTACGTTGTTTGTCAGCTAGCTGGTTTGCTAAGTTCGTTTAGGACTAAGCTAGTCGCTAATGCTAGCTAGCTATTATCCCCGACCATGAGTTCACTAAGCTACTCTCCTCCTGCTAAAGAAGAGGCCTGCTGGACGGAGAAAGAAACTCTCGTGAAAGAGGAGGAGGAAGAGGAGGCTGTTACAATACAAAAACAAGTAGAGGGTGAGGCTGTTACAGTGAAAGAAGAAGAGAAAGACGTTTCAGTGAAAGAAGAGGAAGACGCGTTCAGAGTGAAAGAGGAGGATGTTACAGTAAAGGAAGAGAAAGAGGAGGATGCCGTTTTTGGAGTGAAAGAGGAGGAGGGGGAGATGACTGTCACATTGGAGGAAGAAGAGGATGTTGGAGATATGTTTAATACCAGTAAGTACCGTCTCTGCAGTCGTTGAACCAATATGCAGTAAAGGGGTTCTACACTTTAATGTTGTTCTGTAGGAATGGCTGAAGCTACACTGTAACGTGTAGAACATCAAGAGTGGACCATCAACAAAAAGTTAACAATTGATCAAATGCATCCAATGACAATGTCGGAAATACTGTAGTCCTCAATATCTCTTATTAGATTAGCCCAATATGTAGTCTTAAAGGGGCAATCAGCAGTTGTTACATCCATTTTGGGACTTATACCCATCTGTTTCTTGAAGAATTCACTTATAAATGCCTCATGGGCTTAGTTCAACTGTCGTACCCCATCAGAACCCAAAATATAAGCTTATTTTTTACTCCAATTTTTGTCAGTAAATATAAACAAACACTGTATATCCTCAAAACATGGTTAAAACTATAATGTTGATATCATGGATGGTTGCATTTATCCAGCCCCATCCCTCAGCTTTTTACCGAAACGGGCAGGGAGTATGCTTTGTTATTGTTTCTACTGCTGATTGCTGCCCCCGTTACTCCTCAAGGTCCAAGGACTGTATGTTATTTTCAGAGGTAGACTGGCTCTGGCAGCTGAAATAGTCAAATATTCCATCTAAATATGAAACGATTCAAAATTGCGAAACGTTTCTAGAAACATAAATCGCTGTACTTTCATATCACATCAAAATAATTTCACACAATACTTAAATATCACATCAAAATAATTTCACACAATACTTTCATATCACATCAAAATAGGTAACCAGTCGCAACGCCCCAAAAGGTTAACAAAATTTGTTTCTCGTCATTTCTCCTTCCTTCAGGCTTCTTTTTGTTCTTTGGACTTTATATGGCGGTTGGCAACCAACTTTAAGGTGCATTACCACCATCAACTGGATTGGAGTGTGGACCTCAGTTCATCTTTCAATCACCCACGTGGGTATATACCAAGACAGTCATGAAGAGGGCACAACAAAACCTTTTCCTCCTCAGGACACTGAAAAGATTTGGCATGGGTCCCCAGATCCTCAAAAGGTAATACAGCTGCACCATCGAGAGCATCCTGACCGGTTGCATCACCGCCTGGTATGGCAACTGCTCGGCATCTGACCCTAAGGCGCTACAGAGGGTAGTGCGAATGGCCCAGTACATAACTGTGGCCAAGTTTCCTGCCATCCAGGAACTATATAATGGGCGGTGTCAGAGGAAAGCCCACAAAATTGTCAGAGACTCCAGTCACCCAAGTTATAGACTGTTTTCTCTGCTACCGCACGGCAAGCGGTACCGGAGCGCCAAGTCTAGGACCCAAAGCCTCCTCAACAGCTTCTACCCCCAAGCCATAAGACTGCTGAACAATTCATAAAATCGCCACCGGACAATTTACATTGACCCCTCCATTCCCCTCCCTTTTGTGCACTGCTGCTACTCGCTGGTTGTTTATTACCTATGCATAGTCACTACGCCCCCACCTTCATGTACAGATTATCTCAACTAGCCTGTAACCCCCGCACACTGACTCGGTACCGGTGCCCCCTGTATATAGCCTCGTTATTGTTTTTCTCATTGTGTTACTTTTTATTATATATTTTTATTTTAGTCTACTTGGTAAACGTTTTATTTTTCTTGAACTGCACTGTTGGTTAAGGGCTTGTAAGTAAGCATTTCACGGTAAAGTCTAAGTTGGTGTCTTGACGGATTTGTAAAAAACAGTTTGTCATAAAACACTATATATATATTTATTTTTTTAAATGTTGCTTACACCGCTCCCCAGAGGTGTCTCATTATTGGGATTCATTGCTGATTCCTACCTGTAGCTCACTATGAGGTGTCTAGTGATACAGGTTAAGGGCCCTGTTGGAGATTGGTGGTTGGTAGCGGAGTCGAGGGAACAAGCAGGGTTGGACAGGGCCATGTTATTATCCCACACACAGTCTCTCTGGTTCATATGAACCCCATTCCTGGGAATTAGATTTGATTACAAATCGCCCCTGTCTGTTACCACAGAAGGGTTCCTTCTGTCCCATTCCCAGCTAGGTTACGAGGCGCTTTGTCGCCAGTACCTATGACTGGTTGATAGGGGAAACCTCCATGCTTATTATAGAAAAAGTATTTAGGGGAAAACTATTCAGTAAACTGAAATAAAATAACAAACCTGTTTGAAAAATGAAAACTATTCCAAAACTATCTTTGACTCCAAAACTAAAATAGCCTAAAATTAAATTATAATATTATGTTCCGTTTGAATAATTAATATTTCTCAACTCATACCCAGACTTCAAAAAGGGATTTTCACGAGAATTAGCATAGGATCTGCGTGTCACAGCATGACAATGTGAACGCGATTCGTTGACAGTCTCTTGGATGGGCGTTTATATACGCTTTTACATTTTCTGGAATAGTTTTTATTTGAAAACGCTTTTGTTTACTTGCCTGCCTACTGAATTTGGAATGCACTGTACTGTTCATCTCTGAAACTCACTGAGATAATTATTTTGATACAGCAGTAGCAATACAGGGATATAACATCTACAGAAAAGACAGGAATGCCCATGGGGGAGGTGTTGCTGTATACAGTGCATTCGGAAAGTATTCAGACCCCTTGACTTTTTCCACATTTTGTTACGTTAAAGCCTTATTCTAAAATTGATTAAATTCTCCCCCCCCCCCCCCTTTTATTTAGCTAATTTATTTGGCACACCTGCATTTGGGGAGTTTCTCCCATCCTTCTCTGCAGATCCTCTCTAGCTCTGTCAGGTTGGATGGGGAACATCACTGCACAGCTATTTTCAGGTCTCTCCAGATATGTTAGATCGGGCTCAAGTCCGGGCTCTGGCTATGTCACTCAAGGACATTCAGAGACTTCTACCGAAGCCACTCCTGTGTTGTCTTGGTTGTGTGCTTAGGGTCGTTGTCCTGTTGGACAGTGAACCTTTGCCCCCAGTCTGAGGTCCTGAGCGCTCTGGAGCAGGTCTTTCATCAAGGATCTCTCTGCACTTTGCTCCGTTAATTTTTCCCTCGATCCTAACTAGTCTCCCAGTCCCTGCTGCTGAAAAACATCCCCACAGCATGATGCTGCCACCACCATGCTTCACCGTAGGGATAGTGCCAGGTTTCCTCCAAATGTGAAGCTTGGCATTCAGGCCAAAGAGTTCAATCTTGGTTTCATCAGAGCAGAGAATCTTGTTTCTCATGGTCTGAGAGTCCTTTAGGTGCATTTTGTCAAACGCCAAGCAGGCTGTCATGTGCCTTTTACTGAGGAGTGGTTTCTGTCTGGCCACGCTACCATAAAGGTCTGATTGGTGGTGCTGCAGAGACGGTTGTCCTTCTGGAAGGTTCTCCCATCTCCACAGAGGAACTTTGGAGCTCTGTCAGAGTGACCATCAGGTTTTTGGTCACCTCTGTCATGACATTGCCCTCTTTGGGTACAGCAAGGCCCATCCCCCTCTCTCTGCCTCCTACAACCAGGCTGCTGTGGTCACAGAAGTCGTAAATTCCTAGGGAAGATCCTGCCTCATAGCCACACAGTATAGAGACAGAGTGAAGTTTCATAGAGAACAAAGGAATTTCTTCCACCTCACAGAACTTGAGGTCCGAACAACATTTATGTTCCGGAGAAGGTATAAAAGATCGGTGAAGAATCCAGCTACGAACTGGTCCGTTTGGTACAAGTTTGTCAAACTCATGAGAGACGGTGCGGCCACATTACCATAACGCTGTTTATATAATAGCCTCAGATATGAGGTTTACATCTAATTGTTGTATAAGATGAATGAGTGAGGATGATACTGTTTGTAAAATTGTGTAATGTGATTTTGGACTGTTTAATGAAGGAAACTCCAATTCCCTTTTGAGTTTAACTAAATCAGAGGACCGCCCATGAGCCCAGTTAGGGTCGGGCATCCTGGGACAGGCCCTTTTCTGCCCTTCCGAATAAAACCCCACTCTGGTTTTCTATCACCAGACCATGTTTCTCTCAATCACGACAGGACAAAGGTTGCAGACCAGCTTACCTCGATAACGAGAGGGCCAAGGTTTGAGACCAGACTGCTGAATCTTTAACCATCCCACGTGGTTAAACTCTTAGGCTATTGATACCGACAGAATAAGAACAAGTCTTTGATATTAATTACTAGTCTGCAGCTAGGAATTCGGTATCATTGAACGCGAAGAACGACAACCGCCGAAACACCTATCCATAACGACATGAATGAATGTCACTCTGAACAATCCACTCTAACCATGACAGAGAGAGCGAGAGAGGACAGAAACTCACCAACAGAAACAAAATTTTCAGCAGAGATCCCGATGACACACTGAGCGTAAATATATATATTGATTGCAATTGTTCCCGAATGAGTGAGCATTCATGTGCAAAGGATTAGCATTTCAATTGTTATAATTATTAACTCTGTAGTGACTTCTCATCTGACCCCCACTCCCCTTTTGTCTAACAAGCCGCTATGCCGATTTAGCCCACTAGGGCACATTCCCCTATCATTTCTTGTAACCATATTTACTTTGTGTGTGCATTTCTGTGAATTACTTAGTTGGTAAATAAATGATTTAAGACAATTGATGTATGGATGACTCATAGTGAAGACTGGGTTCGTGCAGATAACCAACAATTTACGACGTTTGGAATGAGACTAATGTGAGGTAAAGTAAATAATTCATTAATTAAGAAGACTAATTGATCAGATATCAAAAGATCTGAAAAGTTATATTAGGAAAATTATACATTTAATCTGAATATTTTCCTTGGTGCCCCGACTTCTTAGTTAATTACAGTTACATGATTAATCAGTTTAATCGCGTAATAATAATTACAGAGAATCTTTGATAAAACTAAGTCTTCAGTTAATGATAGTAAAGACACGACACCTCCCTGACCAAGGCCCTTCTCCCCCAATCGCTCAGTTTGGGCAGGTGACCAGCTCTACGAAGAGTATTCCATTTAAGAATGATGGAGGCCACTGTGTTCTTGGGGACCTTCAATGCTGCAGAATTTTTTTGGGTACCCTTCCCCAGATCTGTGCCTCGACACAATCCTTTCTCCGAGCTCTACGGACAATTCCTTCGACCTCATTGCTTGGTTTTTTCTCTGACATGCACTGTCAACTTGGGACCTTATATAGACAGGTGTGTGCCTTCCAAATCATGTCCAATCAATTGAATTTACCACAGGTGGACTCTGAACAAGTTGTAGATACATCTCAAGGATGATTAATGGAAACAGGATGCACCTGAAAGCAATTTCGAGTCTCATAGCAAAGGGTCTGAATACTTATGTAATTAAGTTATTTCTGTTTTTTACCTGTTTTCACTTTTTCATTATTGTGTGTAGATGAATGAGGATTCTACTTTTTTTTTTTTTTAAATCCATTTTAAAATAAAGCTCTAACGTATCAAAATGTGGAAAAGGGGAAGAGGTCTGAACTTTCTGAATGAACTATGTTTTATTTTATTTAAAAAAAAATGTAACCTTTATTTAACTCCCAATCACATCTGGTTGTGACACAGCCTGTACTCGAACCGGGGGGTCTGTAGTGACGCCTCAAGCACTGAGATGCAGTGTCTTAGACCGCTGCGCCACTCAGGAGCCCCAAAATCATGTTCTAGTACTGTCCCCACCTAAAATAAATCTTGGTCAACCAAGAGTCGTCTGTTCATTCTACCAATCGATTGGTTGAAATGTTGTATGTATTTTTCCATATATATACACACCCCATGTGTTTTAATAAAATCAACTATATGTACTGAACTGGTCTGATGCTTTAAGCACGCTGTTTGATTAAATAATTAAGACACACAAATGACTCGAGGGAGCCAGAGATCAAGATAACCTAACCAGAAGGAGAAAAATACTGCCGTTATGTTCTTGAAGTTTCCGGGCTAAACCAGCGGTCGGCAACCTTTTCCATTTGGAGTGCCAAGTTATCTGAACTTTTCTACCTATCTACGTGCCAGTTAGGATTTTCATCTGCACATTTTACATGAACAGTTTAATTTAATTTATAATAGTATCTCAAAATCATAGAATGTAGATTAATCTACATTCTATCTAAATGAAAATTATACAAATTTAAAAGTAACTTTTATTGCCATTGCCAACTATGTAAAAAATAGCCTACATAAAGCCAACAAATAAAAACATTGCAGCCTGCAGGTAGAACATATCCTATAAATCACATTTGCTGCACATGGCCTGTCTACAACAAACTGGAAACATATCAACTATCAACTGGGTCGGCCCAAAACTCGAGATGGCAAGCTTGCAACATTGTATAAAATATGTTGTAAATACCGAAGTTGACCGACTGAAAAGGAGTGTAACTTTGATTATAATTACTCTTCCCTGAAGGAGGGAAACGAGGTACAACACCTGTTTGTCCCCGCCCTTTCCTGGGTCGGTGAAGAGCGGTATTAAATTTAAGGAATAAATCTGAGCCTCACGCTCATCACCTGTGGAAGGCGGGGCTTCCAGCGAGGTGTGGATTTAATAGTATTTTGAACCTAGTTTCCCTCCTTCAGGGAACAGTAGTTATAGTCATAACGTTATGCTTGTCATGTGATGAACTTCAACTTAAATACTGGATCTTGCTGTTGGACAGTTTTTTGTATTCTGAAATGCACTCTAACTTACCTTTTAGTGTCTCCTTATGTTACGGTGGGAAAACAGTTTTCATGGGCACAGAAATCCTAAATTCTTTCAGAGTTTGCTAAATCCAATGGTTTTAACTGAGAGTCATCTTAACTTTATTGACAACACCCAAATGGATACTGTCATTAACGCGGTTCTTCAATAATTAGACATAATTCTTAATATTGTAGCTGTTTAGTTACAGTCACATGTTCAACTATCATCAGCTGATCCAGGAGATAATTTTCTGAATGACAGTCAAATGACAAACATCACGACATGCAACAACAACCAAAGTGCTTCTTCATTCATTACTCTGGTAAAGACAGTTATGCCGTGCTCCATGTTGGATCCAACATCCCTAACAAATTGGTGTTTATAATGTGTTATTGTCTGGTTGATTTATAGTAGGGTCTTGTTAGTCTGTTTGGACACAGAGATACTTAGCTCATAATGTGTAGAGAACTGTTCCTTGATGGATAGGCTATTGTCCTTTATTCAGGACATTTAGAATCACAACCCATTACAGAGTAGCCTAGTGGGATTATTCACAAAATTATCTGGTGATCAGGTTATGATTTTTTTTTTTTTTTTAGTTCACCTTTATTTAACCAGGTAAGCTAGTTGAGAACAAGTTCTCATTTACAACTGCGAACTGGCCAAGATAAAGCAAAGCAGTGTGACAGAAACAATAACACAGACTTACATGGAATAAACAAGCGTACAGTCAACACAATAGAAAAAAAAGAAAGTATATATACAAATAGCATGAGGAGGTATGGCAATAAATATGCCGTTGTAGCAAAGTAATTACAATTTATCAGGTTGACACGAGTAATAGATGAGCAGATGATGGTGTGTAAGTAGTGATACTGGTGTGCAAAAGAGCAGCAAAGTAAATTAAAAACAATATGTGGAGGAGGTAGGTAGATTGGTTGGGCAATTTACAGATGGACTATGTACAGCTGCAGCGATCGGTTAGCTGCTCAGATTGCTGATGTTTAAAGTTAGTGAGGGAAATGTAAGTCTCCAGCTTCAGCGATTTTTGCAATTCGTTCCAGTCACTGGCAGCAGAGAACTGGAAGGAAAGGCGGCCAAAGAAGGTGTTGGCTTTGGGGATGACCAGTGAGATATACCTGCTGGAGCGCGTGCTTCGGGTAGGTGTTGTTATCGTGACCAGTGAGCTGAGAAGGCGGAGCTTTACCTAGCATAGACTTGTAGATGACCTGGAGCCAGTGGGTCTGGCGACGAATATGTAGCGAGAGCCAGCCGACTAGAGCATACAGGTCGCAGTGGTGGGTGGTATAAGGCGCCTTGGTAACAAAACGGATGGCACTGTGATAGACAGCATCCAATTTGTGTAGTAGAGTATTGGAAGCTATTTTGTAGATGACATCGCCGAAGTCGAGGATCGGTAGGATAGTCAGTTTTACTAGGGTAAGTTTGGCAGCGTGAGTGAAGGAGGCTTTGTTGCGAAATAGAAAGCCGATTAGATTTTGGATTGGAGATGTTTGATATGAGTCTGGAAGGAGAGTTTACAGTCTAGCCAGACACCTAGGTATTTGTAGTTGTCCACGTATTTTAGGTCAGAACCGTCCAGAGTAGTGATGCTAGTCGGGCGGGTGGGTGTGGGCAGCGAACGGTTGAAAAGCATGCATTTGGTTTTGCTAGCGTTTAAGAGCAGTTGGAGGCCACGGAAGGAGTGTTGTATGGCATTGAAGCTCATTTGGAAGTTAGTTAACACAGTGTCCAAAGAAGGGCCAGATGTATACAGAATGGTGTCGTCTGCGTAGAGGTGGATCAGGGAATCACCCGCAGCAAGAGCGACATCGTTGATATATACAGATAAAAGACTCGGCATTGAACCCTGTGGTACCCCCATAGAGACTGCCAGAGGTCCGAACAACAGGCCCTCCGATTTTACACACTGAACTCTTTCTGCGAAGTAGTTGGGGAACCAGGCGAGGCAGTCATTTGAGAAACCAAGGCTATTTAGTCTGCCAATAAGAATACAGTGATTGACAGAGTCGAAAGCCTTGGCCAGGTCGATGAAGACGGCTGCACAGTACTGTCTTTTATCGATGGCGGTTATGATATCGTTTAGCACCTTGAGTGTGGCTGAGGTGCACCCGTGACCAGCTCGGAAACCAGATTGCACAGAGGAGAAGGTATGGTGGGATTCGAAATGATCAGTGGTCTGTTTATTAACTTGGCTTTCAAAGACTTTAGAAAGGCAGGGCAGGATGGATATAGGTCTGTAACAGTTTGGGTCTAGAGTGTCAACCCCTTTGAAGAGGGGGATGACCGCGGCAGCTTTCCAATCTTTAGGGATCTCGGACGAAATGAGAGGTTGAACAGACTGGTAATAGGGGTTGCAACAATGGCGGCGGATAATTTTAGGAAGAGAGGGTCCAGATTGTCTAGCCCAGCTGATTTGTACGGGTCGAGGTTTTGCAGCTCTTTCAGACAATCTGCGATCTGGATTTGGGTGAAGGAGAAGCTGGGGAGGCTCTGGCAAGTAGCTGCGAGGGGTTCGGAGCTGTTGGCCGAGGTTGGGGTAGCCAGGAGGAAAGCATGGCCAGCCGTAGAGAAATGCTTATTGAAATTTTTGATTATCATGGATTTATCGGTGGTGACCGTGTCGCCTAGCCTCAGTGCAGTGGGCAGCTGGGAGGAGGTGCTCTTGTTCTCCATGGACTTTACAGTGTCCCAAAACTTTTTGGAGTTAGAGCTACAGGATGCAAATTTCTGTTTGAAAAAGCTAACCTTTGCTTTCCTGACTTCCCTGAACAGTTGCATATCGCGGGGACTATTCGATGCCATTGCAGTCCGCCACAGGATGTTTTTGTGCTGGTCGAGGTTAGTCAGGTCTGGAGTGAACCAAGGGCTATATCTGTTCATAATTTTAAAAAAATTGAAAGGGGCATGCTTATTTAAGATGGTGAGGAAATTACTTTTAAAGAACGACCAGGCATCCTCGACTGACGGGATGAGGTCAATATCCTTCCAGGATACCTGGGTCCAGGTCGATTAGAAAGGCCTGCTCGCAGAAGTGTTTTAGGGAGCGTTTGACAGTGATGAGGGGTGGTCGTTTGACCGTGGACCCATAGCGGATGCAGACAATGAGGCAGTGATCGCTGAGATCCTGATTGAAAACAGCAGAGGTGTATTTGGAGGGCAAGTTGGTCAGGATAATATCTATGAGGGTGCCCATGTTTACGGATTTAGGGTTGTACCTGGTGGTTTCCTTGATAATTTGTGTGAGATTGAGGGCATCTGGCTTAGATTGTAGGACTGCTGGCGTGTTAAGCATATCCCAGTTTAGGTCACCTAACAGAACGAACTCTGAAGATAGATGGGGGGCAATTCACATATGGTGTCCAGGGCACAGCTGGGAGCTGAGGGGAGTCTATAACAGGTGGCAACAGTGAGAGACTTATTTCTGGAGAGATTCATTTTTAAAATTAGAAGCTCGAACTGTTTGGGCATAGACCTGGAAAGTATGACAAAACTTTGCAAGCTATCTCTGCAGTAGATTGCAACTCCTCCCCCTTTGGCAGTTCTATCTTGACGGAAAATATTGTAGTTGGGTATGGAAATCTCAGAATTGTTGGTGGCCTTCCTAAGCCAGGATTCAGACATGGCAAGGACATTGGGGTTGGCGGAGTGTGCTAAAGCAGTGAGTAAAACAGACTTAGGGAGGAGGCTTCTGATGTTAACATGCATGAAACCAAGTTTTTTTTCGATTACAGAAGTCAATAAATGAGAGTTCCTGGGGACACGCAGGGCCTGGGTTAACCTCCACATCACCCGAGGAACAGAGGAGGAGTAGGATGATGGTACGGCTAAAGGCTATCAGAACTGGTCGTCTAGTGCGTTGGGGACAGAGAATAAAAGGAGCAGATTTCTGGGCGTGGTAGAATAGATTCAGGGCATAATGTGCAGACGGGTATGGTGGGGTGCGGGTACAGTGGAGGTAAGCTCAGGCACTGAGTGATGATAAGAGAGTTTGCATCTCTGGACATGCTGGTTATACTGGGTGAGGTCACCGCATGTGTGGGAGGTGGGACAAAGGAGGCATCTAAGGCATGTTGAGTGGGACTAGGGGCTCCGCAGTAAAATAAAACAATGATAACTACCCTAAACAACAGTATACAAGGCAAATTGACATTTGAGAGAGACGTAAAGCGAGGCATAAAGCAATCACATGTGTTGATTGGGAGAGCTAACTAAGTCAACAACGGCTAGTCAGCTAAGTCAACAACAACAGGTAAAAAGGCGATGAATGGGCAGAGAGGGTCGGTTAGCTACACACAGGGCCTGAGTTCGGGGCTAGGGCCGACAGATAAACAAAGGTAAACAAAGTGGAGTACAGTGATAAATGAACAGTCCAGCAGGCATCAGCTATGTAGCCAAGTGATCATAGGGTCCAGTGTACAGCAATAGATGAAACAGGGAAGCCGCTAGGTAGTCGTTACTATGCTAGCACGCGGGAGACACGGCGTTTAAGGTTAGCAGTCCGGGGTAAGTAGAAGGGTCTGCTCCGTCGTCCGGCAAAGGCCGGTTGAAGGCTGATGGGATTACGTCTGCGGACCAGTCGTGGTGGTACGGCGGGGCGCTGTGTCGACGAAGGGACCGGATCAGATGATGAAAGAGGTATTGTAGTTGTGGGAATTTCGTTTGCTAGCCGCGAGATGCGCCTGGCTCAGGGCTAGCTTCGGGGCTGGGTCACTCAGTTGAATTTAAACTATGTCAACTGGCTGATGATACCACCATATTTTAAGAGAGGAATGAGGTTTCTAAAGCAGTTTCCTGTATTGAAGACTTTTCCTTAGTTTCGGGTTTGAAAATGAATGTCAATAAGTCAGTCTTATTTCCACTCAAGGATTGTGTTTTACAGGAAGTTAAAGATAAGGAGTGAATTGAACTTTAACCCCATTGAGAAAACAAAGAAGAAATTGAACCTCTGGTTGATGAGAGATATTTCGTTATACGGTCGGGTTTTATTATCCAAAGCTGAAGGGTTATCCAGATCGGTTTATGTGATGATCAATGGTCGGCAGGAATCTGGCGTTGTAGTGGAGAAAAACAGTTCAAGGCTGGCAGGTATTATCCAGGCCAAAAAAACGTCTGGTGCCTGAGCAGAGAGTAAAGGCCACTAGCAGTGGCTAACAATGACTAAATGGCTAGTAACTTAGCTAATTAGCTGGCTACATTCTGATGAAACTTTTGGCTATAGGGTCTAATAAAAAGCGGATCCGTGTCACAATGAGTGAGGTGGGTTACCGGAAAGTATATTTAATTTAAAAATGGAAAAAGAGATTGAAAAATACATTGGAAATATACAACAACAAAAAAATACAAAAAATACAAAAAGTAAACAAGAGGACAACAAACCACGTCTGCACTGCTACGCCATCTTGGATGATCGTCATGACAAAGACATTTTAGTTTCCACGTTTCACCTGAAATATTAAATGATTTATAGTCCTAGGTCTATCTTATTGTTTGGTGAAGGTATGTGCCAATTTGTTAAACACGTAGTGTACAAACCCTCATTGTCAGGCAGATGGCAAAGCTAACCAAAGAACATTTTACTGGTTGAAGTGTTTTTTAATGTATAAAGCAGTTGATTTGCGACAATAACACAAACATATTAAGCAGGAGATTCAAGCGAGCCTTACAATTTTAATCTTAAAGTAGTGTGAAATACACTCATAAGCAACCTGTAAATGGAGGCTGTTTTTGCTGTCAGCCTATGAGAACTCCCCTGAGTTTTCCCCCACGGTGGTGAATTAGTAAAAAGCAACACAAAACGTAATATGAGTTTCCTTGAGTAGCACTCCTGATCTTGCGCTGATAGTGCGCTGTAATATTCAGAATACATTGTGAAAAACTAAAATCTTCGCTCACCATTTTTGCTCCAGGCAGATATACTACATCCATAACTATCGGTTTCCTCATTAGCAGGGAGGTGTTTCTGCAATCAAATGGTGTGTGCATCGCCCTCGTGCTGCAATTTTAGCTAACACAGGAAGGGGCCTATATTGGAGACCAAAAGTCATCTGGCACACTGCTTAGGATTTCAACAACTTTAATAACTTATTTCTAGTTACCACTAATGTGAAAATAAAATATGATTGTTGCTAAGTTGACTGTCTTAATTGTCAAATAATTTAACAGACGTCAATTGTTGTACAACTAAATGGGTACACTCTGGGCATCACCTTTCACCTCAAATAAACAGTGGATTTCTACCGTTGTGGTCCTTTAACCGTCTGTCTGACGTTATCATTCACACAGGAGAGAGACGGGACTATCGTGGATCCTCTGGGGAGTCTCAACAACATCATGAATCTGACGAGGCAGAGAAGAGTCTCTCCAGATCAGAACACCTCAAAAAACACCAGCAGAGACCCACAGGGAAGAAATCTTACTGCAAATCTACATCGGAACTTAAAATACACCAGCGAGTACACACAGGAGAGAAAGCTTACCACTGTTTTGATTGTGGGTAGAGTTACTCAAGGTCAGATGCACTTAAAGTACACCAGTGGACACACACAGGAGAGAAACCTTATGGCTGTGATCAATGTGGGAAGAAATTTACTGTGTCAAACTCCTTGATAGTGCACCAGAGAATACACACAGGAGAGAAATCTTATAGCTGTAGTCAATGTGGGAAGAGTTTTACTCAACCAAACAGCCTGAATGTACACCAGCGGACACACACAGGAAAGAAATCTTATGGCTGTGATCAATGTGGGAAGAAATGTACTGTGTCAAACTCCTTGATAGTGCACCAGAGAATACACACAGGAGAGAAATCTTATAGCTGTAGTCAATGTGGGAAGAGTTTTACTCAACCAAACAGCCTGAAAGTACACCAGTGGACACACACAGGAGAGAAACCTTATGGCTGTGATCAATGTGGGAAGAAATTTACTGTGTCAAACTCCTTGATAGTGCACCAGAGAATACACACAGGAGAGAAATCTTATAGCTGTAGTCAATGTGGGAAGAGTTTTACTCAACCAAACAGCCTGAATGTACACCAGCGGACACACACAGGAAAGAAATCTTATGGCTGTGATCAATGTGGGAAGAAATGTACTGTGTCAAACTCCTTGATAGTGCACCAGAGAATACACACAGGAGAGAAATCTTATAGCTGTAGTCAATGTGGGAAGAGTTTTACTCAACCAAACAGCCTGAAAGTACACCAGTGGACACACACAGGAGAGAAACCTTATGGCTGTGATCAATGTGGGAAGAAATTTACTGTGTCAAACTCCTTGATAGTGCACCAGAGAATACACACAGGAGAGAAATCTTATAGCTGTAGTCAATGTGGGAAGAGTTTTACTCAACCAAACAGCCTGAATGTACACCAGCGGACACACACAGGAAAGAAATCTTATGGCTGTGATCAATGTGGGAAGAAATGTACTGTGTCAAACTCCTTGATAGTGCACCAGAGAATACACACAGGAGAGAAATCTTATAGCTGTAGTCAATGTGGGAAGAGTTTTACTCAACCAAACAGCCTGAAAGTACACCAGCGGACACACACAGGAGAGAAACCTTATGGCTGTGATCAATGTGGGAAGAAATTTACTGTGTCAAACTCCTTGATAGTGCACCAGAGAATACACACAGGAGAGAAACCTTTTAGCTGTGGTCAATGTGGGAAGAGTTTTGTTCAATCTGGGCATCTGACAGTGCACCAGAGAACACACACAGGTGGACAAACCTTGTAGCTGTGATAAATGTGACAAGAGATTTTCCGATAAAAGACATTTGATCAAACATCAGAAAATACATACATGAAGTTGTTTCATGATATCAATGAAATATCCATTTAGCAAAATGTAATTGAAAAGATGTTGAAAATAAGACTAAGCCCAAAGTCCAATATACATTCGGGGGAAAGTTGAGAAGATGTATTTTCGGGTTGTTTTTTTAAATGACTTGAAAACAACTTAATTTCAACGTACTTACAGCCTATACACATGGACACAGTATAATACATTTGTCTATAATCAATTTTATTAACAATCCTACATCCCTCCAGTATTTCATGACAACATTCAAGTGCTAATTGTCTTTATTCCACTACTGAAGAAGCATGTCTCAAATCACCTCATATTTCAACCATTCAGACTGACAAAATATTTTTTTAAATCATTATTCCATGCCTCACCACTAAGTGAATTATTGCCAATATATATTAACAAAGGAGTGTACATTTGGTTTTGATATTTCATATTTACAATTTATGTAACATTTAGTCATCATAATTATTTATGCAACCAACTGACCATTTTTTGGTACAATTATATTGACATTGTTGCTTTTAGAATTTCAGGGTTAATTCTCACATGTGCCAACCCAAATGTACTAGAGCATGACATGGGCCCCGATCCAACAACATGCCTATCGAGTGAACCCTGAAAAGAGAGAAGCTCCGCAGTGATGTGGAAAGTTACTACGGATATTGCAGGAGTTTCCTCTTGAAATCAGACATGTCTGTGGTAAGGACAACTTGGTTTCTGATTGTCTCAAGGGTGGGCAGTCAAAAATATTTGTTTTGCATTTAACCAGTGTGTTACCATGGATCACAATTTATTATGACACGTTTTTCCGTGTTGGAGATTAGTTTTATCTCTTATTCTTATCAGTATTTTTTTGAAACTGCACTGTTGGTTAGGGGCTGGTAAGTAAGCATTTCACTGTTAGGTCTACACCTGTTGGTTAGGGGCTCGTAAGTAAGCATTTCACTGTTAGGTCTACACCTGTATTCAGCATTTCACTGTAAGGTCTACACCTGTATTCAGCATTTCACTGTAAGGTCTACACCTGTATTCAGCATTTCACTGTAAGGTCTACACCTGTTGGTTAGGGGCTCATAAGTCAGCATTTCACTGTTGTATTCGGCGCATGTGACTAATACAATTTGATTTGAGTTTTGTTTGGGCAAGTTCCAAGGGGACGAGAGTTCTAGAAGCTAGAGAGTTCTAGAAGCTAGTGAGTTTTAGGATTCTATAGAAAGAAAAATGATAAAAGACAAGATTGTATATTATTATTTAGAAATTTGTTTTTTCTTGTTTTTAATTGTTGACAGCCAGTAGACACCATATTTATATTGTAGTAGGTGAAGCATTGTAGTTGATTATAATGTGAAATGGAAGTTGTTTTCTGTTGGGGGTGAGCAAACTTGTCCAACAAAAATATAGGATATATTTGTTGTCTTAAGTAGGAAGGTGTTACAGGCTTTGGTTTTTCCATTTATGTTTTGAGGTTGGACTTTAGCACGTTTAGCACGTTTAGCTCGTTAGCACGTAGAGCGCACTGATGGTTGTCACCTCGTTAGTCAGTATGTGTTACACCTGTGCTGGCTTGTACATCTCGTTAGTGGGAAGGTGTTTCACCTGAGCTGGTCCAGGTTCTATTTAAGAGTGTCAGGCCCAGTGATCCAGTTGTCTTGATAGATGTGGAGCGTCAACACCTTTAGTTGCTCCACCTTTTTGGTTTGCTTCCTGTCTTTAAGTTTGGTGTGGGTTTTTCTTTTGTTTTCCTCTTCTTGGGCAGATTTAGTGGGTCTCATGGTGGGTGTCTTTTATGTCCCAGTTGTTGGTACAAGTAAACTTTCAGTGGACACCCCCATAGTGTCTTTCAGAACCCCTCCTAAAACCCCACCTGTTTAGTTTTGGTTGTTGTCAGTGACTTTTTGTTAGTTCCACCTTCTATTTAAGGGACTTTTGGTTTTCTTGATGGGGTATGTAACAACAATGTAGTAAAACAAGCTTATATTTTGGGTTGGATATTGCATCCAATTCTTACTATTTTAATCAATGGCATTTCCTTAGAATGCTCATTAGTCTTTCAGTTATTATTCTGTTTTTATCCTCATGTTTGTTGTGTACTAAATATTTCTGTGAGTTTTTATTTGTTTTTTACAGTGAAGCCATTGAGTTGCATTCATGTCTGAAATGTACTATATAAATAAAACTTGATTTGAACATGACCCAATGACTGGAAAATCAACAGACTCGTGCAAAAGCAACACACATATCGTGGTTCACTTTATGAAAAACAGTATGAATTCAGTTTATCTTCCACTGTCAAAATAGTGAATGGTATGTAAGTTTCAACCAACCAAGTGCATTTGTTGAAGATGAAACATTTTGAAATCAATAAGTCAAAGGATTCAATTACTGAAAACAAACAAACAAATGGATCAAACAGATCAATCCCACTTTTCCAGCCTGCTGAAGACGTGCTGGAGTGGTAAACACCATCCCCGGCTCTACCAGGGGCTTGAGGTGGTCTCCCACAGCTCTGCTTATGTCATGTTCTGTGGCCTTGCCGTTCCATTTCTTGACTGCCGCTGCAACACAGAAAGAAACACATTTAAAACACTCAAAGTAATGGATATGGAGCATCTATGGCCTCAGTTACACCTGGCACCTAAATGTGACTTCTGTCATTTGATCACTCCAAGCTACATTAGGTTCAGATCAACCAGGATGGGCCTTTGACATAGTCTGGCTGCAGTCAGGCCACCGAATATGTATCAGCAATGTAAAGAGATGAGTGGGGGAAAGTACATTTGACACAAATGACCTTCATAATAAATCAAATGTTATTTGTCACATACATATGTTATTGCGGGAGTAGTGAAATGCTTGTGTTCCTAGCTCCAACAGTGCAGTAATATCTAACTAAATGCTTGTGTTCCTAGCTCCAAAAGTGCAGTAATATCTAACTAAACGGTGGTGTTCCTAGCTCCAATAGTGCAGTAATATCTAACTAAATGCTTATGTTCCTAGCTCCAACAGTACAGTAATATCTAACTAAATGCTTGTGTTCCTAGCTCCAACAGTGCAGTAATATCTAACTAAATGCTAGTGTTCCTAGCTCCAATAGTGCAGTAATATCTAACTAAATGCTTGTGTTCCTAGCTCCAACAGTGCAGTAATATCTAACTAAATGCTTGTGTTCCTGGCTCTAACAGTGCTGTAATATCTAACTAAATGCTTTTGTTCCTAGCTCCAACAGTACAGTAATATCTAACTAAATGCTAATGTTCCTAGTCCTACAGTGCAGTAATATCTAACTAAATGCATGTGTTCCTAGCTCCAACAGTGCAGTAATGCCTAACTAAATGCTAATGTTCCTAGTCCTACAGTGCAGTAATATCTATCTAAATGCTTGTGTTCCTAGTCCTACAGTGCAGTAATATCTATCTAAATGCTTGTGTTCCTAGCTCCAACAGTACAGTAATATCAAACAATTTCACAACAAATACCTAATACACACAAATCTAAGTAATGGAATAAGAATATATAAATATATGGACGAGCGATGTCAGACCGGCATAGACAGATACAGTAGATAGTATAGAATACAGTATATACATATGAGATGAGTTATACATAGACTAAGATACAGTAGAATAGGATAGAATACAGTATATACATATGAGATGAGTAATGCCAGATAAGTAAACATTATTAAAGTGACTAGTGATCCATTCCTTAAAGTGGCCAATGATTTCAAGTCTGTGTATGTAGGCAGCAGCCTCTGTGTTCACCGGACGTGCTACCTGTCCCAGACCTGCTGTTTTCAACTCTCTAGAGACGGCAGGAGCGGTAGAGATACTCTTAATGATCGGCTATGAAAAGCCAACTGACATTTACTCCTGAGGTGCTGCACCCTCGACAACTACTGTGATTATTATTATTTGACCATGCTGGTCATTTATGAACATTTGAACATCGTGGCCATGTTCTGTTATAATCTCCACCCGGCACAGCCAGAAGAGGACTGGCCACCCCTCATAGCCTGGTTCCTCTCTAGGTTTCTTCCTAGGTTTTGGCCTTTCTACGGAGTTTTTCCTAGCCACTGTGCTTCTACACCTGCATTGCTTGCTGTTTGGGGTTTTAGGCTGGGTTTCTGTGCAGCACTTTGAGATATCAGCTGATGTACGAAGGGCTATATAAATACATTTGATTTGATTTGATTTGTGTTCGTGATGGAAAAACAGATTCTGTCTCTCGGTCCCAGCTTTGATGCACCTGTACTGACCTCGCCTTCTGGATGATAGCGGGGTGAACAGGCAGTGGCACTAATGTAAATAAACATAGATAATGGAACATATTCCCTTTTGCTTACGTGATGAACCGCTAAGGGGACATAAATATTTACCATCTAAACCATCTGTGACCTCTCACCTCTCTGGCTGTAGATGTGTTCTTCCTAATCACTGGGTCCTCAGAGGAGAGGAAGGCTGAGGAGGGGTGGAAGGATGAATGGATCAATCAGTCGATAAAGTGTAGAGCTGCCGTCTATGCTGTCTGACAAAATCACAATTTTAGTAGTTCATTAAAGTGAATAAGGCTTTATGACTGCTGAATACCAACTATCAATCACTTAGATCATGTATTTTCAGGTAGAGATACATCCTTGGGACGTCCCTAGCCCGTTGAAGTTGACATTTAAAATGGTTAAGGAAGGGTTTAGGGTAGGGATGTCCCAAGGATCCCGGATAGCATTGACCATTGTGCATTCTTCTGTCTTTTTTACATAGCAGGTGATGGGTTCTGACTTGTGTACTTTTAAATATGAAATATCCTTATTATGTGAAATTGAGTGAAACAATAATGTATGTTGATGCTAATATGATGTACAATATTCCATGATGTTTCTATATGATAGCAATAGCGTAATATATTTAATATGCCATATACTATTTTTTAAGTTTCACTAATTAATTTTAATTTACTTAATCATTATGACACACCCCTCACTATTGTCATTGGTTACACTAAATGCACTGTTTGTCTACATAACCTGGTTCAAGTATTCATGACATTACCTTGAGGAAGGCACAGTGTTGCCGAAACATTGGTAAATACCCATTAAATTGCTGGGAGTTTATCAATGGAGTGTGCGACTTTCTTTATTTTGATAGTTTATAGTTTATTCGCCGTTAGTCAGCATCTCCACACAAACAATTTTTCTGGGTGTGCGCCAGCTCATGTTTTTTAATGGTAGGTAACAACACATCCGCCACGTTGATCCTCAACACAGGGTGCCCCTCAGGGGTGCGTGCTCAGCCCCCTCCTGTACTCCCTGTTCACTCATGACTGCACGGCCAGGCACGACTCCAACATCATCATTAAGTTTGCCGATGCCACAAGAGTGGTAGGCCTGATCACCAACAACGACTAGACAGCCTATAAGGAGGAGGTTAGAGACCTGGCTGTGTGGTGCCAGGAAAACAACCTCTCCCTCAAAGTGATCAAGACAAAGGAGATGATTGTGGACTATAGGAAAAGGAAGACCGAGCACGCCCCCATTCTCATCGACGGGGCTGTAGTGGAGCAGGTTGAGAGCTTCAAGTTCCTTGGTGTCCACATCACTAACAAACTATCATGGTCTAAGCACACGAAGACAGTCGTGAAGAGGGCACGACAAAACCTATTCCCCCTCAGGAGACTGAAAAGATTTAGCATGGGTCCTCAGATCCTCAAAAGGTTCTACAGCTGCACCATCGAGAGCATCCTGACTGGTTGCATCACTGCCTGGTATGGCAACTGCTCTGCCTCCGAACGCAAGGCACTACAGAGGGTAGTGTGTACAGCCCAGTACATCACTGGGGCCAAGCTCCCTGCCATGCAAGACCTCTTTACCAGGCGGTGTCAAAGGAAGGCTCCGCCCCACTCTCTGTTATCATCTATGCATAGTCACTTTAATAACTCTACCTACATGTACATATTACCTCAATTACCTCGACTAACCGGTGCCCCAGCACATTGACTCTGTACCGGTACCCCCTGTATATAGGCTAGCTATTGTTATTTAACTTCTGCTCTTTAATTACTTGTTCCTTTTATTTCTTATTCTTATTTGTACTTTTTTATAACTGCATTGTTGGTTAGGGGCTTGGAAGTAAGCATTTCACTGTAAGGTAAAATTCGATTTGATTTGATAGACTCATAGTACAGAATGAACGACTGACTGCCCAGTTCAACATCAGTTCACCGCCTCACCTCATACTGTATTGGAGCAGCAGCAGCTGACTGCCTGGTTCAACATCAGTTCACCGTCTCACCTCATACTGTATTGGAGCAGCAGCAGTTGACTGCCTGGTTCAACATCAGTTCACCGTCTCACCTCATACTGTACTGGAGCAGCAGCAGTTGACTGCCCAGTTCAACATCAGTTCACCGTCTCACCTCATACTGTACTGGAGCAGTAGCAGCTGACTTGATCGTTGACGCTAATTATCATTTTTGAATCTGAGAGTAAATAGAGCCGACTACACTCTAAAAATGAAGGGTTCAACTGGAGTTGTTCTCAGATCCCCTAAGAGCCGTAGCGTTCTTGGTCAATGAAAAACAGCCCCAAAAGGTTCTTCAAAGAACTTGTTAGAAGGTGGGTTCATCGAGGAACCTCCGTTGTTGCTGGACTTCTTCCGGGAACGCAATTATAACTGAAAACACTGGTGAAAAGTTTGGATGCGACAACAGTTTTAAAAAGGTTAAGTTGGGTTGATGTTTGGCTCTGAATATGTATCGAAATAATGTATATGATAATATAACATACTAATGAATAACGAAGACAATGATGGTTTTCTGTGAATATCTTCCATAACGTTACTATAGCTAATTAACGTAAATATTAGAAAGCCGGGTTTGACCGTCGGCGTTGTATGAGCTACAGTACAGTACCGTTATCTAGCTAGCTAACGTTATGTCCTAACTAGGCAGAACTAGGTTTTGATTATTTCCTGAACTATATTCTTTCCCATATATTGTATATCGTTTCCATAAAGCCAACATGGCTTTACACTCTCATTAACGTAACTTTCCAATATAGAGCAGTTCTCACTTTTGTGAGAATGAACTAGCTAACGTTAGCTTCGTTGACTGACTAACTAACTAACTAAGGACAGTGACCTGTCCAGACGAGATGTTACAACGAACTGAATCGTCAATGGAGGGCTTCCTCTTTATATAGCCTGCTACAGCATGCAATACTATTAACTCACAAGGGAGCAAAACGTTACATGGACAATACTATCCCATTTTGGAAACGTTACATGTACAACACTATCCCATTTTGGAAACGTTACATGTACAATACTAGCCCATTTTGGAAACGTTACATGTACGCCCCCTTGTGGAGGGAAATTAGTAGCTTAGATAGTAGATGGGATTCAAATGCATAATGGTATTAATACAGTGTCTAGATTACCTCTTTTGTATAAATGCCCTTCAGAATCCAAACACAGTATTGACAAGCAGCAAAATGGTGTGTATAATCTGTCAAGTTAGCCTGATAAAATATTGAGCAATTTGTGTACAAAGATATCTTGAAATGTGATATTAGGCCTGTATGGCAGTACTGTTACTGTATGGCAGTACTGTATTGGCTAGTGCTTTCTCCAATATGTTCTTCTATTTTGCATTCAATTGTATGTCGATGCCATTTATATTTCAATATTTGTTTCGTATATATATATATATATATTAATGCTTGTAAGACTATTCTTTGACACATTTTCTCTTCCTTTGAAATTCTTATAGGACAGAACATGGACACAATGCAATTGGGATCAAGAAGAAGGTACAAATATGTTGTAGGACAGCTGCATTTGAAGTGTACATTTAACCTACATAGCAGTCAATATAAACTGAAATCTATTAGCATACAAATGTGTGTAAATGATCTTTTCAGATCTTGTCAGAAATGAATCAAGTCCATGGAATGGATATAGACAAAAATATAATTCAAGGACTATCAGAGGTAGAGGCAAGGCAGAGGTGAGGACATCATCCTGCTTTTTTGATAGTCCCTGAAGGACAATACAGAAGAGGTACTTGCTCTTATTCCTTCCCTTTCTCTAATGTATTTTGTAATAAAATTAGCAAGTGTAGTAAGATAATCAAATCAAATGTATTTATATAGCCCTTCTTACATCAGCTGATATCTCAAAGTGCTGTACAGAAACCCAGCCTAAAACCCCAAACAGCAAGCAATGCAGGTGTAGAAACACGGTGGCTAGGAAAAACTCCCTAGAAAGGCCAAAACCTAGGAAGAAACCTAGAGAGGAACCAGGCTATGAGGGGTGGCCAGTCCTCTTCTGGCTGTGCCGGGTGGAGATTATAACAGAACATGGCCACGATGTTCAAATGTTCATAAATGACCAGCATGGTCAAATAATAATAATCACAGTAGTTGTCGAGGGTGCAGCAAGTCAGTACCTTAGGAGTAAATGTCAGTTGGCTTTTAATAGCCGATCATTACGAGTATCTCTACCGCTCCTGCTGTCTCTAGAGAGTTGAAAACAGCAGGCCTGGGACAGGTAGCACGTCCGGTGAACAGGTCAGGGTTCCATAGCCGCAGTCAGAACAGTTGAAACTGGAGCAGCAGCACGGCCAGGTGGACTGGGGATAGCAAGGAGTAATCATGCCAGGTAGTCCTGAGGCATGGTCCTAGGGCTCAGGTCCTCCGAGAGAAAGAGAGAATTAGAGAGAGCATACTTAAATTCACACAGGACACCGGATAAGACAGGAGAAGTACTCCAGATATAACAAACTGACCCTAGCCCCCCGACACATAAACTACTGCAGCATAAATACTGGAGGCTGAGACAGGAGGGCTCAGGAGACACTGTGGCCCCATCCGATGATACCCCCGGACAGGGCCAAACAGGAAGGATATAACCCCACCCACTTTGCCAAAGCACTGCCCCCACACCACTAGAGGAATATCTTCAACCACCAACTTACCATCCTGAGACAAGGCCGAGTATAGCCCACAAAGATCTCCGCCACGGCACAACCCATTGCTTTACTTTACTAGGACTGGAGACCACAGCAACGATCCTGCTCTTGCCCTACCTCTTCAATGAGGACCCGAGTGGCCTTTATGTCCGTGACAAGGTATGCCTATGCACAAATCATCTGTTTCTTCATAAACATAGGTGTGCATACTTATATAAAACTACAGCTGAACATTTGTTATGTTCTTTGTTAATTGTATGTGTATTAATATTTTCTTACTTTTGTTGACACAGATTTCACCGCTTTTCACTCCTTTACTGCAAATCCATTTCACCATTAGAGTGAAATCCTGCTGGCCTTTGATGGGGAGAATATCCACGCCTTAGAGGACGTCCCCATGGGACATGGGGCTCTGCTAGGGCTGTATTTTTTATTTTCCCTTCAATTTCCCAAAAATGTCAGAAAAACATTTATGTTGTTAAGTTACTGTGTTCTGGGGATAAGAGAAGTTGGGGTGAAGTTACCAGGGCCGGTCATAAAGATGGCAAACTTCCTAACATAACTAAGTGGATACGATATACACACTAAAGCTGAAAAATCTGTATTTAGCATCAAGTCTACAATATTGTTAGTTTACCTATGATTCATTTTTAATGTATGTTGTTTATATTGTACATCATTATTTATATATTTTTAAATGTCATGAAAAGCACTATACAAAGTAAATGTATTATTTATTATGGTCTGACATGTCTGCAGAAATGTTGCAATTTTGTAATGTGTTTTGTTGGTCAATTGTTTTGTAAATATTAATTCACATTTGTGGTGCCACTAAATTAACAATGAATTATTTAATTCAATATTGTTATTATTATTAAAATGTTTTTTTATAATGGAGGGAGTGTGGACAGGGAATTAAAAAAAATAACCCCAAAAGGTTATTCGAGGAACCATGTTAAGGGGTTCTTCAAAGAACTTATAGGGGTTCTCACAAAAGGTTCTTGAAATAACTTTTAGGGGTTCCCCCACAGTTTCATTTTGAAGAACCCCTAAAGGATACTCCAGGAACCTTTACTTTTTACAGTGTATATTGATAAAAGTCACCTTGTCCGAGAGACATTTACATAGTTATACACAGCCCAATATGGGATGACTATTTTGGGGCGAAATAGTAAATTTTTACACTATAATAAATGTTTCTGATGCCACATCGCCCGTTTTCAAAGGGAGTCGTTGGTTTTTAGGGGCAGTCGCTTTTTAACTTTTTGTCTGAAAGTATTTTCTCAACTGCGATACCAACTCCAGTCAGCAGAAGGCGATGTGCGTCTTTCAGGTGATTCTGCCACTGTGACGTATAATCTAGTGGACGGGACGCTTCTTCAACAACAACAGCTAGTCAGACACCTTGGTACCTTGCAAGGCAAAACAGTCAAAACATTGAAGTTCTTTGTACTGTGTCGATGTATAGCTACTGTGTAATCACCAGAATTATATCGTATCTACTTTTCATTTCATATTTAAGTTGTTGTTAGTCAGCTAACTTAGTTGGCTTGATAAATTAGCCTAGCACTACGCTAATGTTAGCTAGCTATTATCCCCGACCATGAGCTCACTAAACTTCACCCCTCCTGCTAAAGAAGAGGCGGTCTGCTGGACTGAGAAAGAAGCTCTGGGGCTGAACGTTTTCGTGAAAGAGGAGGCTGTCACAGTAAAACAAGAAGTAGAGGGTGAGGCTGTTACCGTGAAAGAAGAAGAGAAAGACGTTACAGTGAAAGAAGAGGAAGACACGTTCAGAGTGAAAGATGAGAAGGATGTTACAGTAAAAGAGGAGAAAGAGGAGGCGGCAGTTTTTGAAGTGAAGGAGGAGGAGGAGGAGACAGAAGGTCAGATTAACACCAGTAAATACAAATGTTTAATAACGGGGCACAAACTCTGCAGTGGTTGAACTGATGTACACAAACGTGGTTTTAAAGCAGCTATGGTTTTAGTTTTTTATACATTTAAAAGTGAAAAATCAGAGTCTGATGTAATTCCGTTACTGTGGAATTGCCCAGCTCCTAACTATACTGAACAAAAATATAAACATGCAATAATTTAAAAGATTTTACTGAGTTACAGTTCATAGAAGTCAATTGAAATTAATTCATTAGGCCCTAATCTATGGATTTCAAGACTGGGCAGGTGGCTGCCAGGCCCAGCCAATCGGAATGAGTTTTTCCCAAAATAAGGGCTTTATTACAGACAGAAATATTCCTCAGCCCCCTCCTTCCCTCCTCAGACAATTCTGCATGAATCATGGGACCAACTCTTTCCATGTTGCGTTTATATTTTCGTTCAGTATATTAGCTTAGGAACACATGTCAGCGTAGAGCCCTGAACAACAACAACAGCAGCAGCAAGCAGCACTCACACGATATTCTCCACACACCCCACAGGGCAGACATCCCAATTATTTGCAAAAGGAAGCGACGCAGAGGAAGAAGAGCCGGATGCCTCGTCCGGACCCACAGAAGGCAACTAGGAAAGCTACCGTTACCGTAAATATTACTCGCCAACGTGCAATCATTGGACAATAAACTAGACGAGGTACGATCACGAATATCCTACCAACGGGACATCAAAAACTGTAATATCCTATGTTTCACGGAATCGTGGCTGAATGACGACATGGATATTCAGCTAGCGGGATACACGCTGCACCGGCAGGATAGAACAGCACACTCCGGTAAGACGAGGGGGGGCGGTCTGTGCAGATTTGTAAACAACAGCTGGTGCACGAAATCTAAGGAAGTCTCTAGTTTTTGATCGCCTGAAGTAGAGTATATTGTGATAAATTGCAGGCCACAGTACTTGCCTTGAGAGTTCTCAGCTATACTTTTTGTGGCTGTTTATTTACCACCAAAGACAGATGCCGGCACTAAGACCGAACTCAGCCAGCTGTATAAGGAAATAAGCAAACAGGAAACCACTCACCCAGAGGCGGCGCTCCTAGTGGCCGGAGACTTTAATGCAGGGAAACTTAAATCAGTTCTACCAAATCTTTATCAACATGTTAAATGTGCAACCAGAGGGAAAAAAAATTCTAGATCACCTGTACTCCACACACAGAGATGCGTACAGAGCTCTCCCTCGCCCTCCATTTGGTAAATCCGACCACAACTCTATCCTCCTGATTCCTGCTTACAAGCAAAAATTAAAGCAGGAAGCACCAGTGACTCGGTCTATTAAAAAAATGGTCAGATGAAGCAGATGCTAAACTACAGGACTGTTTTGCTATCACAGACTGGAACATGTTCCGGGATTCTTCCGATGACATTGAGGAATACATCACATCAGTCACTGGCTTTATCAATAAGTGCATTGAGGACGTCGTCCCCACAGTGACTGTACGTACATACCCCAACCAGAAGCCATGGATTACAGGCAACATTCGCACTGAGCTAAAGGGGAGAGCTGCCGCTTTAAAGGTGCGGGACTCTAACTCGGAAGCTTACAAGAAATCCAGCTATGCTCTGCGACGAACCATCAAACAGGCAAAGCGTCAAAACAGGGCTAAGATTGAATCATACTACACCGGCTCCGATGCTCGTCAGATGTGGCAGGGCTTGCAAACTATTACAGACTACAAAGGGAAGCACAGCCGCGAGCTGCCCAGTGACACGAGCCTACCAGATGAGCTAAATCACTTCTATGCTCGCTTCGAGGCAAGCAACACTGAGGCATGCATGAGAGCATCAGCTGTTCCGGACGACTGTGTGATCACGCTCTCCGTAGCCGACGTGAGTAAGACCTTTAAACAGGTCAACATTCACAAGGCTGTGGGGCCAGATGGATTACCAGGACGTGTGCTCCGGGCATGTGCTGACCAACTGGCAGGTGGCTTCACTGACATTTTCAACATGTCCCTGATTGAGTCTGTAATACCAACATGCTTCAAGCAGACCACCATAGTCCCTGTGCCCAAGAACACTAAGGCAACCTGCCTAAATGACTACAGACCCGTGGCACTCACGTCCATAGCCATGAAGTGCTTTGAAAGGCTGGTAATGGCTCACATCAACACCATTATCCCAGAAACCCTAGACCCACTCCAATTTGCATACCGCCCAAACAGATCCACAGATGATGCAATCTCTATTGCACTCCACACTGCCCTTTCCCACCTGGACAAAAGGAACACCTATGTGAGAATGCTATTCATTGACTACAGCTTAGCGTTCAACACCATAGTACCCTCAAAGCTCATCACTAAGCTAAGGAACCTGGGACTAAAAACCTCCCTCTGCAACTGGATCCTGAACTTCCTGACGGGCCGCCCCCAGGTGGTAAGGGTAGGTAGTAACACATCTGCCACGCTGATCCTCAACACTGGAGCTCCCCAGGGGTGCGTGCTCAGTCCCCCCCTGTACTCCCTGTTCACCCACGACTGCATGGCCAGGCATGACTCCAACACCATCATTAAGTTTGCTGACGACACAACAGTGGGAGGCCTGATCACCGACAACGACGAGACAGCCTATAGGGAGGAGGTCAGAGACCTGGCCGGTTGGTGCCAGAATAACAACATATCCCTCAATGTAACCAAGACTAAGGAGATGATTGTGGACTACAGGAAAAGGAGCACCGAGCACGTCCCCATTCTCATCGACGGGGCTGTAGTGGAGCAGGTTGAGAGCTTCAAATTCCATGTTGTCCACATCAACAACAAACTAGAATGGTCCTAACACACCAAGACAGTCGTGAAGAGGGCACGACAAAGCCTATTCCCCCTCAGGAAACTAAAAAGATTTGGCATGGGTCCTGAGATCCTCAAAAGGTTCTACAGCTGCAACATTGAGAGCATATTGACCGGTTGCATCACTGCCTGGTACGGCAATTGCTCGTCCCCTGACCGCAAGGCACTTCAGAGGGTAGTGCGTATGGCCCAGTACATCACTGGGGCAAAGCTCCCTGCCATCCAGTACCTCTATACCAGGCGGTGTCAGAGGAAGGCCCTGAAAATTGTCAAAGACCCCAGCCACCCCAGTCATAGACTGTTCTCTACTACCGCATGGCAAGCGGTACCGGAGTGCCAAGTCTAGGACAAAAAGGCTTCTCAACAGTTTTTACCCCCAGGCCATAAGACTCCTGAACAGGTAACCAAATGGTTACCCGGACTATTTGCATTGTGTGCCCCCCCCACCCCTCTTTTACACTGCTGCTACTCTCTGTTTATCTTATATGCATAGTCACTTTAACTATACATGCATGTACATACTGCCTCAATTGGCCCGACCAACCAGTGCTCCCGCACATTGGCTAACCGGGCTATCTGCATTGTGTCCCACCACCCGCCAACCCCTCCTTTTACGCTACTGCTACTCTCTGTTCATCATATATGCATAGTCACTTTAACCATACCCACATGTACATACTACCTCAATAAGCCTGACTAACCGGCGTCTGTATATAGCCTTGCTACTCTTATTTTCAAATATCTTTTTACTGTTGTTTTATTTCTTTACTTACCTACACACACACACATACTTTTTTTCTCCTCACTATTGGTTAGAGCCTGTAAGTAAGTATTTCACTGTAAGGTCTGTTGTATTCGGCGCACGTGACAAATAAACTTTGATTTGATTTGAATTATAATAATAAGGCAGCATTTTATCTGGCAGGACAGTGTGGTGTGTAGTGATGTGTTATGGAGGCACTTTGTTGATTCTTGATGTTTACTTGTACAGCTGTTCATCATTACTATTGTACCTAAATGATTTATTTTAACACATTGGTTAAAAGACTCGGGTCACAAAAATGTAATTACATTGAGCAATATACCACATTACTTCTTACTTCAATTTCTTGTTTTACCAACATTGCCAAGCTGCTCATTCGTTTTCTTGTTGTGATTTTTGGTGTAATCATTCATGGCAAAAAAATATTGGGGCTGGTAAAAAATCAGAGTGGAGTGTATTTTCTTTAATTTGCCTGCTACAGTGGCTGGTATATTCTTTCATCTGCCTGCTACAGTGGCTGGTATATTCTTTCATCTTCCTGCTACAGTGGCTGGTATATTCTTTCATCTGCCTGCTACAGTGGCTGGTATATTCTTTAATCTGCCTGTTACACTGGCTAGTGGACCAAAATCAAACTAAAACAAGACTTAGAAGACATTTGTCAAAGTTTGTAAAAACATTTAAACATTCACTATATTGACTGTCTGACTTTGACGTTCACACAGGAGAGAGACGGGACTATCGTGGATCCTCTGGGGAGCCTCAACAACATCATGATGCTGACGAGGCAGAGAAGAGTCTCTCCACATCAGGACACCCCAAGAAACACCATCAGAGACCCACAGGAAAGAAATCTCACTGCTGCTCTGACTGACTAAAAAACACCAGAGAATTCACACAGGAGAGAAGCCTTATAGCTGTGATCAGTGTGGCAAGAGTTTTACTCAGTCAACCAACCTGGTATCACACCAGAGAACACACACAGGAGAGCAGCCATATAGCTGTGATCAGTGTGGCAAGGGTTTTACTCAGTCAACCAACCTGGTATCACACCAGAGAACACACACAGGAGAGAAACCTTATAGCTGTGATCAATGTGGGAAAAGCTTTTCTCGGATAGAACACCTTAAAGAGCATCAGAGAACACACACAGGAGAGAAGCCTTATAGCTGTAATCAGTGTGGGAAGAGTTTTACTCAGTCAAACAGCCCGAATAGACACCAGAGAACACACACAGCATAGGAATCTTATAGCTGTAATCAGTGTGGGAAGAGTTTTACTCAGTCAAACAGCCTGGTATCACCAGAGAGCACACACAGGAGACAAACCTTACCACTGCTCTGACTGGGAAGAGCTTTGCTTCCCTAAGAAACCTGACACAACACCAGATAACACACACAGGAGACAAACCTTACCACTGCTCTGACTGTGGGAAGAGCTTTGCTTCCCTAAGAAACCTGACACAACACCAGAGAACACACACAGGAGAGAAGCTTTATAGCTGTGATCAATGTGACAAGAGATACTCTCATTCAAGTGGTCTGATTAAACATCAGAAAATACATGCTGGAGATCCACAGAGTGTAGAATAATCTCCACCACCAGACCTGGGTAGTAGAACACAGAGTGTGGAATGATCTCCACCACCAGACCTGGGTAGTAGAACACAGAGTGTAGAATGATCTCCAACACCAGACCTGGGTAGTAGAACACAGAGTGTGGAATGATCTCCAACACCAGACATGGGTAGTAGAACACAGAGTGTGGAATGACCTCCAACACCAGACCTCTATACATCAAATCACATTTTATTTGTCACATACACTTGTTTAGCAGATGTTATTGCGGGAGTAGTGAAATGCTTGTGTTTCTAGCTCCAACAGTCCAGTAATATCTAACAATACACACAATCTAAAGGAATGGAATTAAGAATATATAAATATTTGGACGAGTGATGTCAGAGCGACATAGACTGATACAGTAGAATAGAATAGAATACAGTATATACATATGAGATGATTAATACATAGACTAAGATACAGTAGAATAGAATAGAATACAGTATATACATATGAGGTGAGTAATGCATAGACTAAGATACAGTAGAATAGGATAGAATACAGTATATACATATGAGATGAGTAATACATAGACTAAGATACAGTAGAATAGGATAGAATACAGTATATACATATGAGATAAGTAATGCAAAATATGTAAACATTATTAAAGTGGCCAGTGTTTCCAAGTCTGTGTATAGGCAGCAGCCTCTAATGTGCTAGTGATGGCTATTTAACAGTATTTCACGGTCTGATGGCCTTGAGATAGAAGCTGTTTTTCAGTCTCTCTGTCCCAGCTTTGATGCACCTGTTCTGACCACGCCTTCTGGATGATAACGGGGTGAACAGGCAGTGGCTCGGGTGGTTGTTGTCCTTGATGATCTTTTTGGCCTTCCTGTGAAATCGGGTGCTGTAGATGTCCTGGAGGGCAGGTAGTTTGCCCCCGGTGATGCATTGGGCAGACCGCATCATCGGGGGGTTGCAGCTGCAGGCTGTATCAGTTGCCGTACCAGGCGGTGATACAGCCTGACAGGATGCTCTCAATTGTGCATCTGTAAAAGTTTGTGAGGGTTTTAGGTACCAAGCCAAATTTCTTCAGCCTCCTGAGGTTGAAGAGTTGCTGTTGCGCCTTCTTCACCACGTTTCTGTGTGGGTGGACCATTTCAGTTTGTCAGTGATGTGTATGACGAGAAACTTGTAACTTTCCACCTTCTCCACTGCGTCCCATCGATGTGGATAGGGGGGTGCTCCCTCTGCTGTTTCCTGAAGTCCACGATCATCTCCTTTGTTTTGTTGACGTTGGGCGAGAGGTTATTTTCCTGGCACCACACTCCCAGGGCCCTCACCTCCGCCCTGTGGGTTGTCTCATCATTGCTGGTAATCAGGCCTAATACTGTTGTGTCGTCTGCAAACTTGATGATTGAGGCGTGCGTGGCCATGCAGTCATGGGTGAACAGGAAGTACAGGAGGGAGCTGAGCACCCATCCTTGTGGGTATCAGCGACGTGGAGGTGTTTTTTCCTACCTTCACCACCTGGGGGTGGCCCGTCAGGAAGTCCAGGACCCAGTTACACAGGGCGGGGTTCAGACCCAGGGCCTCAAGCTTAATGAAGAGCTTGGAGGGTACTATGGTGTTGAATGCTGAGCTGTAGTCAATGAACAGCATTCTTACATAGGTATTCCTCTTGTCCAGATGGGATAGGGCAGTGCGATAGTGATTCTATCGTCTGTGGATCTATTGAGGCGGTAAGCAAATTGAAGTGGGTCTAGGGTATCAGGTAAGGTAGAGGTGAAATGATCCTTGACAAGTCTCTCAAAGCACTTCATGATGACGGAAGTGAGTGCTATAGGGCGATAGTCATTTAGTTCAGTTACCTTTGCTTTCCGGGCTCCAGAGTGGCGCAACAGTTTAAGGCACTGCATCTCAGTGCAAGATTTGTTACTACAGTCCCTGGTTTGAATCCAGGCTGAATCACATCTGGCTGTGATTGGGAGCCCCATAGGGCGGCGCACAATTGGCCCAGCATCGTCCGGTTTTGGCCGTCATTGTAAATAAGAATTTGTTCTTAACTGACTTGCCTAGTTAAATTAGGGTTAAAAAAAATAATCATATTGGGTACAGGAACAATGGTGCACATCTTGAAGCATGTGGGGACAGTAGACTGGGATAGGGAGAGATTGAATATGTCCGTAATATGTCTCAAAGCGAAGGGTCTGAATACTTATGTAAACAAGGTATTTCTGTTTTTTATTTGTAATACATTTCTGATAAGGTCTAAAAACCTGCTTTCGCTTTGTCATTATGGGGTATTCTGTGTCGATTGATGAGGAACATTTTCTATTTACAAAAAAAAACAAAAAAAGGTCAATTTTACATTTTTGCCTTGACATTTGATTGAAGTTATGATGTAAGCTAAGCAATAGACAACTGCCAACATGTTCTATTTAATCCATTTTAGAATAAACGTAACAAAATGTGGGGGGAAAATCAAGGGGTCTTAATACTTTCCGAATGCGCTGTAAACTAAAGTAAAAAAAAAAGTTAATTAAATACATTTAAAATTAACTTTATCTATTCGGCTCGTCGGTACCTCTTCAACGGAGGGCTCTAGGATGATGACTGATATGTCTAGAATCAGACGACGTAGAGAGCAAGCTACCCCTTGTTTTCTCCGTTCCGTTTCCAAAAAGTGACTTAAAATATGTATTTGAGAATGGTCTATCTGCTGACCGCAGACTGGGGGGCACGGCATGTAGTGATGATTTACTACACACCGGGCCCCCCAATAGTGCCATGCGAGAGTTGGGTTGGCTACACCAAAGATTATGGATATACTGACAAGATGTCTCTCTGCCCTAACAGTTGGAGTTGTTGTCCACAAAGCGGCACTGCGGGTTCTCTTGCCGCCGCATACCCTTTCTTTGGATTGGTGGATACTTCTTATTATTGTAATCTATTTTTTATGAGTGTTGTTGACGTCAACCGCCTGTATTCAATGGAGAGTTGAGGTCGACCGATTATGATTTTTCAACGCCGATACCGATTATTGGAGGACCAAAAAAATCCGATGCCGATTAAAAAAAATATATATATATTTGTAATAATGACAATTACAACAATACTGAATGAACACTTATTTTAACTTAATATAATACATAAATAAAAGCAATTTAGCCTCAAATAAATAATGAAACATGTTCAATTTGGTTTAAATAATGCAAAAACAAAGTGTTGGAGAAGAATGTAAAAGTGCAATATGTGCTATGTAAGAAAGCTAACGTTTAAGTTCCTTGCTCAGAACATGAGAACATATGAAAGCTGGTGGTTCCTTTTAACATGAGTCAAAAAATATTCCCAGGTAAGAAGTTTTAGGTTGTAGTTATTATAGGAATTATAGGACTATTTCTCTCTATACCATTTGTATTTCATATACCTTTGACTATTGGATGTTCTTATAGGCACTTTAGTATTGCCAGTGTAACAGTATAGCTTCCGTCCCTCTCCTCGCTCCTACCTGGGCTCGAACCAGGAACACATCGACAACAGCCACCCTCGAAGCAGCGTTACCCATGCAGAGCAAGGGGAACAACTACTCCAAGTCTCAGAGCGAGTGATGTTTGAAACGCTATTAGCGCGCACCCCGCTAACTAGCTAGCCATTTCACATCGGTTACACCAGCCTAATCTCGGGAGTTGATAGGCTTGAAGTCATAAACAGCGCAAGGCTTGATAGGCTTGAAGCATTGCGAAGAGCTGCTGGCGAAGCGCACGAAAGTGCTGTTTGAATGAATGCTTACGAGCCTGCAGCTGCCTACCATCGCTCAGTCAGACTGCTCTATCAAATCATAGACTCAATTATAACATAATAACACACAGAAATACGAGCCTTAGGTCATTACAATGGTCAAATCCGGAGACTATCATCTCGAAAACAAAACGTTTATTCTTTTAGTGAAATACGGAACCGTTCCGTATTTTATCTAACGGGTGGCATCCATAAGTCACTGCTGCGCGGAAATGTAGGAAAGTGTTTTTTTCAACATCCATTGTGACATTCCCCGGCAAGAAAGACAAAAATGTCTCTCAAACAGGAGAGTACTCTCAACCACATACATATGAACTACTATATCATGTCTGCATTATAAATAGTCTGTCACTAGTTAACTGAAATACCACTCTTGGCTTTGGGCAAAGGACCAACACAGTCCACCAGAACCCTGCTGAAAGGTTTGTCAAAAGCAGGAATAGGCTGCAAAGGTGCAACCGGTACAGCTTGGTTTGGTTTACCTGTCCGCTGGCAAACGCCACAGGATTTACAGTGAGCCACAACATCCTGTTTCAGACGTCTTGTTGACCCCAAGATGGCCTGCCATACTACCATCGTGAGCCACAACATCCTGTTTCAGACGTCTTGTTGACCCCAAGATGTCCTGCCATACTACCATCGTGAGCCACAACATCCTGTTTCAGACGTCTTGTTGACCCCCAGATGGCCTGCCATACTACCATCGTGAGCCACAACATCCTGTTTCAGACGTCTTGTTGACCCCAAGATGGCCTGCCATACTACCATCGTGAGCCAACCTCAGTATCTCTTGTCGAAGCGCAACTGGAACAACAATTTGATATAAACTGGGCAAATCATCTTGCCCAGAAGTGGCGAGAGAACACCATTTCCTCATTAGAACGCCATTTCCTCATTAGAACAACATCTCTTTCAAAATTACCAACAAAAACTTCATCAAACTCCTCCTCTGGATGTATCTCAGCAAAAAGAGGAGAGGGTGAAACCTCTTTACTCTGTTCATCAATCAGCTGCTTCCTAGAAACATCTTTACTCTGTTCATCAATCGGCTGCTTCCTAGAAACATCTTTACTCTGTTCATCAATCGGCTGCTTCCTAGAAACATCTTTACTCTGTTCAGCAATCCACTGCTTCCTAGAAACATCTTTACTCTGTTCATCAATCTGCTGCTTCCTAGAAACATCTTTACTCTGTTCATCAATCAGCTGCTTCCTAGAAAAATCTTTACTCTGTTCATCAATTGGCTGCTTCCTAGACATCCAAGTGTCAACTGTAGGGATCCTCTCTTCATTCAGAGGTTCTACAAACTCTCACCTTTGGGGTTTTCAAAGGAGAGGTCAACTCAGGAGGTTTCCCGAAATCAGGATCACCCATAAACGTCTCAGACAGATTGACCATGGTGAGGTCGCTGACATCCTCAACACTAGACTTGCCCCCGGCGACTTTCTTAGACATAGCACGTGTAACGGCACATGCTGGGAACACTGTAGGGTACTTTTCTGATAACCCATCAGGTTCCTCAATTCTGGGTTCCTTACAAACGACAGGATTTGGCACAACCTTCCCTCCAGCCAAATCATTTCCTAATATTAATGAGACCCCCTTCACCGGTAGGCTAGGCCTCACTCCAACGACAACGGAATGAGACATAAGATCAGATTCGAGTTCCACATTATAAAAAGGAACTTCCATGCAACCGATCTCCACGCCTTGTACTAACACACTGTAACCAGTTGTTGAAGTGTCAAAGGCAAAACACTCTCCAACATGAAGGGCTTCCCCAGTATAGTACAGTAGAAACACCCTCCAACGAGAAGGGCTTCCCCAGTATAGTACTGTAGAAACACCCTCCATCGTGAAGGGCTTCCCCAGTATAGTACTGTAGAAACACCCTCCAACATGAAGTGCTTCCCCGGTATAGTACTGTAGAAACACCCTCCAACTTGAAGGGCTTCCCCAATTCACTTCTGGGCCACATCCTGACTGATGGCAGCCAATTCTTGTATAATCAATGCCTGGAGTTTGTCAGAATTTGTGGGTTTTTGTTTGTCCACCCACCTCTTGAGGATTGACCACAAGTTCTCAATGGGATTAAGGTCTCAATATCATCATCAAGTTTATTTTATATAGCCCTTCGTACATCAGCTAATATCTCGAAGTGCTGTACAGAAACCCAGCCTAAAACCCCAAACAGCAAGCAATGCAGGTGTAGAAGCACGGTGGCTAGGAAAAACTCCCTAGAAAGGCCAAAACCTAGGAAGAAACCTAGAGAGGAACCAGGCTATGAGGGGTGGCCAGTCCTCTTCTGGCTGTTCCGGGTGGAGATTATAACAGAACATGGCCACGATGTTCAAATGTTCATAAATGACCAGCATGGTCAAATAACAATCAGGAGTAAATGTCAGTTGGCTTTTCATAGCCGATCATTAAGAGTATCTCTACCGCTCCTGCGGTCTCTAGAGAGTTGAAAACAGCAGGTCTGGGACAGGTAGCACGTCCGGTTGACAGGTCAGGGTTCCATAGCCGCAGGCAGAACAGTTGAAACTGGAACAGCAGCAAGGCCAGGTGGACTGGGGACAGCAAGGAGTCATCATGCCCGGTAGTCCTGACGCATGGTCCTAGGGCTCAGGTCCTCCGAGAGAGAGAGAGAAGGAGAGAATTAGAGAGAGCATACTTAAATTCACACAGAACACCGGATAAGACAGGAGAAGTACTCCAGATATAACCAACTGACCCTAGCCCCCCGACACAAACTACTGCAGCATAAATACTGGAGGCTGAGACAGGAGGGGTCAGGAGACACTGTGGCCCCATCCGATGATACCCCCGGACAGGGCCAAACAGGAAGGATATAACCCCACCCACTTTGCCAAAGCACAGCCCCCGCACCACTAGAGGGATATCTTCAACCACCAACGTACAATCCTGAGACAAGGCCGAGTATAGCCCACAAAGATCTCCACCACAGCACAAACCAAGGGGGGGCGCCAACCCTATCAAGACTGCCAAAATGTGCCTAATATGTTTATTAATAACTTTTCATGTTCAAAATGTATGCACTCTCCTCAAACAATAGCATGGTATTATTTCACTGTAATAGCTACTGTAAATTGGACAGTGCAGTTAGATTAACAAGAAATTAAGCTTTCTGCCATTATCAGATATGTCAATGTCCTGGGAAATAGTCTTGTTACTTACAACCTCATGCTAATCGCATTAGCCTACGTTAGCTCAACTGTACCGTGGTTTGGTGAGGCATGGAATAATAAAAACATGTATCTTTTGTCAGGCTGGATGTTTGAAATATGAGTAGGTGATTTGAGACATGCTTCTTCAGTAGTGGCATTAACAGGGTGGCAGGTCGCCTAGTGGTTAGAGCGTTGGACCAGTAACCGAAAGGTTGCTGGATCGAATCCCGGAGCTGACAAGGTAAAAATCGGTCGTTTTGAGCAAGGCCGTGGACGTCGATTAAAGCAACCCACCCCACACCTCTCTGATTTAGAGGGGTTGGGTTAAATACGGAAGACGCATTGAGTTGAACAACTGACTTCCCTGAAGACAAGTAAGAAATAGTGTTCGAATTTTGTCAAGAAATACTGGAGTGACGTAAGATTATTAATAAAATTGATTATGGGCCAATTTATTATTCAGCTTCCATGTGTATAGGCTGCAAGTACGTTGAAATTAAGTTGTTTTAAAGTCACTAGCTTTAAAGTCACTAAATTACATATTTTCAACTAAAACCGAACGTATATTGGTCAACAACATTTTGCTATTTTGGTAGGATAGCCCCAATGTCAAAACACAGTTTTAACGTGTCCAAATCAATAACCAATATGCAGAAACAGTTTGTGATATATTGAAAACCTAAACATAAAATGTGCAATTAACACAAACATCTGCCACAATAATCATATTACTTGTATTTTTTAAACAAGCACCTTATAAACTGCACAAGCACCAGAAACACTGTTGTTTTGACAAGTAGCAATAAATCACTGATTTCGATTAGGGGAAATCAGGTTGTACGTGATGTTGAAACAAACACAACTAAAAAAAACACGTGGAAATTGGAGATACCGGTTACCTCACTGGTTAGAGGACAACCTCTTGCAGAAGACAGTCCGCTACATTTTGGAGAGATGGAACACTTATTTGTCATCGCTCATCAATATCATGTTGAAATCAATTGCCGAAAGGGAGGAGATGAGGTTGCACGTCCTGTTAAAACTAACAGCTTAAAAAACCACACGGAATCTGGAAATAATGTGTACAACACTGGTTAGAAGACAACTTGTAGAAAACAGCGGTAAGTGCAACACAACTCTTTTTTTTGTTAGTCACTTTTTGTTAGACCACATAAATACTACTCTTCAATTCAGAGCCTGGATTTTCCGCTTGAGGCTAATATCCATATCCTGCTGAAATCAAAAGAACAGGGGGCAAACGTTTAGGGTTCTACATTGTGACATCATTAAAATACTGCTACTACAATGTTAAAACATTCTACATTGTGACATCATTAAAATACTGCTACTACAATGTTAAAACATTCTACATTGTGACATCATTAAAATACTGCTACTACAATGTTAAAACATTCTACATTGTGAGATTTTATTTCATTGATATCATGAAACAACTCCTTCCTGAAACAACATCAAATGATGTCAATTAACCTATCGGAAGCTTCTAAAGCCATGGCATAATTTTCTGGAATTTTCCAAGCTGTTTAAAGGCACAGGCAACTTCGTGTATGTAAACTTCTGACCCACTGGAATTGTGATACAGTGAATTATAAGTGAAATAATCTGTCTGTAAACAATTGTTGGAAAAATTACTTGGGTCATGCACAAAGTAGATGTCCTAACCGACTTGCCAAAACTATAGTTTGTTAACAAGAACAAGTGTATATAAAATGGACAGACTAGGTCTATACTGCTCCTACATGATGCAACAACACAGTGCATTATGAAAGAATTCAAACCCCTTCACTTTTTCCAAATTTTGTTACGTTACAGCCTTATTCTAAAATGGATTAAAAAAATACTCAATCTACACACAATACCCTATAAAGACAAACCAAAAACCCGTTTTTAGATTTTTTTGCTAATTTATTCAAATAAACTGACATCTACATAAGTATTCAGACGTTTACTACGTACTTTGTTGAAACACCTTTGGCAGCGATTACATCCTCGAGTCTTCTGGAGTATGACGCTACAAGCTTGGCACACCTGTATTTGGGGAGTTTCTCCCATTCTTCTCTGCAGATCCTCTCAAGCCTTGTCAGGTTGGATGGGGAGTGTCGCTGCACAGCTATTTTCAGGTCTCCGGTCGGGTTCAAGTCCGGGCTCTGGCTGGGCCACTCAAGGTTATGCTACTCTCAAGGTTATGCTACTTCTCCCAAAGCAACTCCTGCATTGTCTTGGCTGTGAGCTTAGGGTCATTGTCCCTTTGGTAGGTGAACCTTCACCCCAGTCTGAGGTCCTGAGCTCTCTGTAGCAGGTTTTCATCAAGGATCTCTCTGCACTCTGTTCATCTTTCCCTCGATCCTGACTAGTCTCCCAGTCCCTGCCTCTGAAAAACATCCCCACAGCATGATGCTGCCACCACCACGCTTTACGCCAGGCGAGCCGCTTGGCAGTCAGGCCAAAGAGTTCAATCTTGGTTTCATCAGACCACAGAATCTTGTTTCTCATGGTCTGAGAGTCTTTAGGTGCCTTTTGGCAAACTCCAAGTGGGCTGACATGTGCCTTTTACTGAGGAGTGGCTTCCGTCTGGCCATTCTACAATAAAGGCCTGATTGGTGGAGTGCTGCAGAGATGATTGTCCTTCTGGAAGGTTCTCCCATCTCCACAGAGGAACTCTGAACTCTGTCAGAGTGAATATCGGATTCTTGGTCACCTCCCTGACCACGGTCCATCTCCCCCGATTGCTCAGTTTGGCCGGGCGGCCAGCTCGAAGAGTCTTGGTGGTTCCAAACTTCTTCCATTTAAGAATGACGGCGGCCACTGTGTTCTTGGGGACCTTCAATTCTGCAGACATTTTTTGGTAACCTTCCCCAGATCTGTGCCTCGACACAATCCTGTCTCTGAGCTCTACGGACAATTTCTTCGACCTCATTGCTTGGTGTTTGCTCTGACGTGCATTGCCAACTGTGGGACCTTATATAGACAGGTATAATCCTAAACAATATGGTTTCATGTGGCACAAAACAAAAACACAAATTCGCAGTAAAAAATATAAGTCAGAATACAGCCTTTCTATTCTCTCATGTGATTTCAGGTTCTCTGACTGGGAAAATGTCCTTCCATACAGAGAGAGAGCAGTGATAGGGCTTTTTCAGTGTGTATTCTCTCATGCTCCTTCAGGCTCCTTAACCAGATAAAACTCTTTCCTCACTGGGAGCATTGGAAAGGCTTTTCTCCTGTGTGTAATCTCTCATGAGCTTTAAGGTCCCTTACTCGTTTAAATCTGTTTTTACGCTGGGAGCAGTGGTAAGGCTTTTCTCCTGTGTGTGTCCACTCATGCTCCTTCCGGCTCCCTAACTGAATAGAACTCATTCCACAGTGGGAACAGTGATAAGTCTGGTCCCTCTCCTACCAAAGACAGAGTATTTAGTTAACCTTTCTAGCGCAGGCGTTCCGCTAGCTGAACCCCTCGACAACATTCCGCTGAAAAGGCAATGCGGGAAATTCAAAAATATTTTAAAGAAATATGTAACTTTCACACAATAACAAGTGCAATACACCAAATGAAAGATAAACTTCTTGTTAATCTACCCATCGTGTTCGATTTCAAAAAGGCTTTACAGCGAAAGCACAACATATGATTATGTTAGGTCAGAGCCAAGTCAAAAAAACACAGCCATTTTTCCAGACAAAGATAGGAGTCACAAAAAGCAGAAATATAGATAAAATGAATCACTAACCTTTGATGATCTTCATCAGATGACACTCATAGGACATCATGTTACACAATACATGTATGTTTTGTTCGATAATGTGCATATTTATATCCAAAAATCTCAGTTTACATTGGCGCGTTACGTGCAGTAATGTTTTGTTTCCAAAACATCCAGTGATTTTGCAGATAGCCACATCAAATCCCAGAAATACTCATAATAAACATTGATAAAAGATACAAGTGTTATTCACAGAATTAAAGATAGACTTCTCCTTAATGCAACCGCTGTGTCAGATTTTAAAAAAACTTTACGGAAAAAGCATAATCTGAGTACGGCGCTCAGAGCCCAATCCAGCCAAAGAAATATCCTCCATGTTGGAGTCAACAGAAGTTAGAAATAACATTATAAATATTCACTTACCTTTGATGATCTTCATCAGAATGCACTCCCAGGAATCCCACTTCGACAATAAATGACTGATTTGTTCCATAAAGTCCATCATTTATGTCCAAATAGCCACTTGTTGTTAGCGTGTTCAGACCAGTAATCCATCTTCATGAGGCGCGAGCACTACGTCCAGACAAAAACTCGAAAAGTTCCGTTACAGGTCGTAGAAACATGTCAAACGATGTATGGAATCAATCTTTAGGATGTTTTTAACATAAAACTTCAATAATGTTCCAACCGGAGAATTCCATTGTCTGTAGAAAAGCACTGGAACGAGAGCTAACTCTGTCGGGAACGCGCGTCACGAGCCTGAGACACTCTGCCAGACACCTGACTCATTCAGCTTCCATTCCCCCCTCCTTTATAGCAGAAGCCTGAAACAAGTTTCTAAAGACGGTTGACATCTAGTGGAAGCATTAGGAAGTGCAACTTGACCCCATAGACACTGTGTATTCGGTAGGCCAAGCTTTGAAAAACTACAAACCTCAGATTTCCCACTTCCTGGTTGGATTTTTCTCATGTTTTTGCCTGCCATATGAGTTCTGTTATACTCACAGACATCATTCAAACAGTTTTAGAAACTTCAGAGTGTTTTCTATCCAATACTACTAATAATATGCATATATTAGCATCTGGGACAGAGTAGCAGGCAGTTTACTCTGGGCACGCATTTCATCCACAAGTGAAAATGCTGCCTCCTATCCCAAACAGGTTTTAAGCACGCTGTTTGATTAAATAAATAAGACACGCAAATGACTAGAGGGAACCAGTCATCAATATAACCTTACTAGAGGGAGCCAGTCATCAACAGAACCTGACTAGAATTTCTAAGCAAACAGCTGGAGGCAGGGCTTTCTCCTATAGAGCTCCATTTTTATGGAATGGTCTGCCTACCCATGTGAGAGACGCAGACTCGGTCTCAACTTTTAAGTCTTTACTGAGGACTCATCTCTTCAGTGGGTCATATGATTGAGTCTGGCCCAGGAGTCTGGCCCAGGAGTGTGAAGGTGAACGGAAAGGCTCTGGAGCAACGAACCGCCCTTGCTGTCTCTGCCTGGCCGGTTCCCCTCTCTCCACTGGGATTCTCTGTCTCTAACCCTATTACAGGGGCTTAGTCACTGGCTTACTGGTGCTCTTTCATGCCGTCCCTAGGAGGGGTGCGTCACTTGAGTGTGTTGAGTCACTGACGTGATCTTCCTGTCTGGGTTGGCGCCCCCTCTTGGGTTGTGCCGTGGCGGAGATCTTTGTGGGCTATACTCGGCCTTGTCTCAGGATGGTAAGTTGATGGTTGAAGATATCCCTCTAGTGGTGTGGGGGCTGTGCTTTGGAAAAGTGGGTGGGGTTATATCCTTCCTGTTTGGTCCCGTCCGGGGGTATCATCGGATGCGGCCACAGTGTCTCCTGACCCCTCCTGTCTCAGCCTCCAGTATTTATGCTGCAGTAGTTTGTGTCGGGGGGCTAGAGTTAGTTTGTTATATCTGGAGTACTTCTCCTGTCTTATCCGGTGTCCTGTGTGAATTTAAGTATGCTCTCTCTAATTCTCTCTTTCTTTCTCTCTCTCGGAGGACCTGAGCCCTAGGACCATGCCTCAGGACTACCTGGCATGATGACTCCTTGCTGTCCACCTGGCCGTGCTGCTGCTCCAGTTTCAAATGTTCTGGCTGCAGCTATGGAACCCTGACCTGTTCACCGGACATGCTACCTGTCCCAGACCTGCTGTTTTAAACTCTCTAGAGACAGCAGGAGCGGTAGAGATACTCTTAATGATCGGCTATGAAAAGCCAACTGACATTTACTCCTGAGGTGCTGACTGGCTGCACCCTCGACAACTGCTGTGATTATTATTATTTGACCATGCTGGTCATTTATGAACATTTGAACATCTTGGCCATGTTCTGTTATAATCTCCACCCGGCACAGCCAGAAGAGGACTGGCCTCCCCTCATAGCCTGGTTCCTCTCTAGGTTTCTTCCTAGGTTTTGGCCTTTCTAGGGAGTTCTTCCCAGCCACCGTGCTTCTACACCTGCATTGCTTGCTGTTTGGGGTTTTAGGCTGGGTTTCTGTACAGCACTTTGAGATCAGCTGATGTAAGAAGGGCTATATAAATAAATTTGACTAGAGGGAGCCTGTCATCAACAACCTTATTTAATTTTTTTATTTTACCTTTTACTAGGCAAGTCAATTAAGAACTAATTCTTATTTTCAATAACGGCCTAGGAACAGTGGGTTAACTGCCTTGTTCAGCTCGGGGATTCGATCTTGCAACCTTTCGGTTACTAGTCCAACGCTCTAACCACTAGGCTACGCTGCCGCCCCAACCTAACCAGAAGAACCCCCCCCCCCCCCCCCTGCCGTTCTGCTCCTGAAGTTTTCAGTAATAAACTAATAGACTACAGATAGATAGGCTAATAGACTAGTAATAGACTACACCAGCAGTCGGCAACCTTTTCCAGTTTGAGTGCCAATTTATCTGACCATTTCTACCAATCTGTGTGCCAGTTATGATTTTCATATGCACGTTTTTGTGGAACAGTTTAATTTAATTTATAATAGTATCTCAAAATTATTGTCTGTGATTAATCTAAATTCTATCTAAATCTAAATTAAAATTTTACAAATCTAAAAGTAACTTTTATTGCCATTGCCAACTATGTAAAAAAATAGCCTGCATTAAGCCAACAAATAAAAAGTGGTTATCGAAAGGGTGAGAGCTGGAAATGTTTTACGAAAATTCTTTGAGGAACTATTGTCATACGTATTTGATTTTGATTAGACTTTGTTTACTTGCTGTTTGAGGTGAAGAAAAACATTATTTGAGAAGCTCCACAACTCATTAGTGGTAGTGTGTTAACACAATCAGATATACTATCAAACATCCCCAAATGGGCACATTTATAGGCCTACATTTGCGCACAGGCCAGGTAGACTAGTCCTACTTCTATATGCGTAATTAGGTGTGCGTCCTTACTCAACATTGACAGGAGTGTTTCAAACAAAGGACAATAAATTGACAACTGACGCATCTTGCGGGGTCAGGTCTGGGTGCTCTGCCAGGGACCGTTTCATTTAGTATCCATTTGGGCCGGCATGGGGAATGATTGTATTTTCCCATATTATGTTTTACCAAAGTTGACCGACTGAAAGGGAGTGTAACTTTATGACTATTGTTTGATTCTAAACTTTGAACATTGAGATATTAAAGACATGATAGATCAGACGCAGAGTATATAAAGGAGTGAGATGGCCTGCAGAGATGGCCTGCAGAGTTCTGTCATACTTTCCGGGTCCATGCCCAAACATTTCGAACTTCTAATATTTTTTATTAATCTCTCCAGAAATAAGTCTCTCGCTGTTGCTGCCTGTTATAGACCCCCCTCAGCTCCCAGCTGTGCCCTGGACACCATATGTCATTTGATTACCCCCCATCTATCTTCAGAGTTCGTTCTGTTAGGTGACCTAAACTGGGATATGCTTAACACCCCGGCCGTCCTTCGAAAGCCAAGTTAATAAACAGATCACTGGCCATTTCGAATCCCACCGTACCTTCTCCGCTGTGCTATCCGGTTTCCGAGCTGGTCATGGGTGCACCTCAGCCACGCTCAAGGTCCTAAACGATATCATATCCACCATCGATAAAAGACAGTACTGTGCAGCCATCTTCATCAACCTGGCCAAGGCTTTCGTCTCTGTCAATCACCATATTCTTATCGGCAGACTCAACAGCCTTGGTTTCTCAAATGACTGCCTCGCCTGGTTCACCAACTACTTCTCAGAGTTCAGTGTGTAAAATGGGAGGGCCTGTTGCCCGGACCTCTGGCAGTCTCTATGGGGGTGCCACAGGGTTAAATTTTCGGTCCAACTCTTTTCTCTGTATATATACCAATGATGTTGCTCTTGCTGCGGGTGATTCCTTGATCCACCTCTACGCAGACGACACCATTCTGTATACATCTGGCCCTTCTTTGGACACTGTTAACAAAACTCCAAATGAGCTTCAATGCCATACAACATTCCTTCTGTGGCCTCCAACTGCTCTTAAATGCAAGTAAAACTAAATGCATGCTCTTCAACCGATCGATGCCCGCACCCACCCACCCGACTAGCATCACTACCGATCCTTGACTTCAGCGATGTCATTTACAAAATAGCCTCCAACAAAGTTATAGGTCCTACAGTAGGTCTATGTTGTTAGGTGAAGTTATGGGTCCTACAGTAGGTCTATGTTGTTAGGTGAAGTTATGGGTCCTACAGTAGGTCTATGTTGTTGCTAGGTGAAGTTATGGGTCCTACAGTAGGTCTATGTTGTTAGGTGAAGTTATGGGTCCTACAGTAGGTCTATGTTGTTGTTAGGTGAAGTTATGGGCCAGTTTGGCAAACACTTAGTTTACAAACCCTCATTGTCAGGCTGATGGAAAAGCTAGCCAAAGAGCATTTTACTGGTTGAAGTGTTTTTTAAATATAAAGCAGTTGATTTGCGAGGATGACACAAACATTATATAAAGCAGGACATTCAAACGAGCCTTACAATTATAATCCAAAGTAGTGTGAAATGCACTCATAAGCAACCTGTAAATAGAGGTTACTCCCCTGAGTTTTCCCCCAATCACATTCAGAATACATTGTGAAAAACTAATATCTTTGTTCACCATTTTTGCTCCAGGCAGATTAAACTACATCCATAACTATTGGTTTCCTCATTAGCAGGGAGGAGTTTATACAACTAAATTGCATGTGCATCGCCCTTGTGCCGCAATTTTAGCAAGCACAGAAAGGGGCCTATATTGGAGACCAAAAGTTGTCTGGCACACTGCTTAGAGTTTCAACAACATGAATAACTTATTTCTAGCCTACAATCATTGATATCACTACTAATGTGAAAACAAGACAAAATATGACTATTCTTGCTCATTTTAACCAATTGTCAGATAATTTTTACATTCATTACAGACGTCAATTGTTGTACAGCATCATGGCTACGCTGTTGGCCTCACCTTTTACAGTGGATTTCCGCTGTTGTGGGCCTTTAACCATCTGTCTGACTTTGTTGTTCACACAGGAGAGAGAACTGACTACCATGGGTCCTCTGGGGAGCCTCAACAACCTCATGATGCTGACAAGGCAGAGAAGAGTCTCTCCACATCAGAACACCTCAAGAAACACCAGCAGAGATCCACAGGGAAGAAATCTCACTGCTGCTCTGACTGGGAAGAGATTCACCTCCTCAGCAGGCATTAAAATTCATCAGAGAATCCACACAGGAGAGAAACCTTTTACCTGTACTCAATTTGGGAAGAGTTTTACTACATCTGGCAGTCTGACTCAACACTAGAGAACACACACAGGAGAGAAATATTGTAGTTGTGGTCAATGTGGGAAGAGTTTTGGTCAATCTGGCAATCTGACAGTGCACCAGAGAATACATACAGGAGAGAAACCTTATAGCTGTGATCAATGTGGCAAGAGTTTTGTTGGATCTGGTCTGCTGACATTACACCAGAGAACACACACAGGAAAGAAACCTTATAGCTGTGGTCAATGTGGGAAGAGTTTTGGTCAATCTGGCAATCTGACAGTGCACCAGAGAATACATACAGGACAGAAACCATACAGCTGTGATCAATGTGGCAAGAGTTTTGTTGGATCTGGTCTGCTGACATTACACCAAAGAACACACACAGGAGAGAAATCTTATAGCTGTAATCAATGTGGGAATAGTTTTAAGACATCTAGCAATCTGACTATACACCAGAGAACACACACAGGAGATAAACGTTTTAGCTGTGACCAAAGATAATCTGATTAAAGCTCTCTGATCAAATATTAGAAAATATATACATGAAGGAGTTGTTTCATGATTTCAACGAATTAATGTCACAATTTAGAATGTTAACACATTGTAGTAGGAGTATTTTAATGATGTCAGAATGTAGAACCCTAAACGTTTGCCCCCTTATCAATTGATTTCAGCATGATATGGATATTAGCCTCAGGGGAAAAATCCAGGCTCTGAATTGAAAGAGTACTATTTATATGATTTAACAAAAATTGACTAACGAGAAAAGAGCTGTGTTACACTTACCACGTTGGTGACCCACTGGAATAAAAATGTAACACTTCAAAATGTAGCTAGCTGTTTTCTACAAATTGTCCTCTAACCAGTGATGTACACATTATTCCCAGATTCCGTGTGGTTTTTGAGCTGTTAGTTTTAACAGGATGTGCAACCTCATCTCCCTCCTCTCGCACAATTGATTTCAACATGATATTGATGAGTGAAGACAAATAAGTGTTTGGTTTCTTTGTTTAGCGACCCCTAAATTTAAATGCACCACTCGAAAATGTAGCTGACTGTATTCTACAGGTTGTCCTCTAACCAGTGAGGTAAAAGATATCTCCCATTTTCATGTGTTTTTTAAATTGTGTTAGTTTCAACAGCATGAACAACCTGATTTCCCCCCTAATTGATATCAGATTTATTGCTACTTGTCAAAACAGCGTTTTTGGTGCTTGTGCAGTTAATAAGATGCTTGTTTAAAAAAATACAAGTAATATGATTATTGTGGCAGATGTTTGTGTATATTGTACATTTTATGTTCAGGTTTTCAATTTATCACAAACTGTTTCTGCATTTGGACTATTGATTTGGACACGTTTAAACTGTGACATTGGGGATATCCCACCTAGCAAAATGTAGTTGAAAATAAGACTATGCCCGACGTACAATATAAGTTTGGTTTTAGTTGAAGGTGAAAGTTGAAAAGAAAACAACTTAATTTCAAGGTATTTTCAGCCTATACACATGGACGCAGTATAATAAATCGGTCTATAATCAATGTTATTAACAATCCTAATAAATTGAGTCATAAATATAGGATATATTTGTTGTCTTAAGGGGGAAGGTGTTACAGGCTTTGGTTTTTCATTTATGTTTTGAAGTTAGACTTCAGCACTTATAGCTCGTTAGCACGTATAGCTCGTTAGCACGTAGGGAGCACTGATTGGTGTCACCTCGTTAGTCAGTATGTGTTACACCTGTGCTGGCTTGTCCATCTAGTTAGTGGGAAGGTGTTTCACCTGAGCTGGTCCAGGTTCTATTTAAGAGTGTCTGGCCCGGTGCTCCAGTTGTCTTGATAGATGTGGAGAGTCAACACCTTTAGTTGCTCCACTTCCTGTCTTTTGGTGTGGGTTTTTCTTATGTTGGCATTTCCTTAGGGTGCCCATTAGTCTTTCAGTTGTTAGTCTTCTGTTTGTTGTGTACTAAATATTTTTTTATATATTTTTTTTCTTCCTGTGAAGCCATTGTGTTGCGTCCATGTCTGAAATGTGCTGTATAAATAAAGCTTGATTTGAGTTCAACAAATGAACCCAATGACTGACCAATCAACAGACTCTTGGTCACTTTTAGTATGAAAAACAGTATCAATCCCACTTTTCAAGCCTGCTGAAGAAGTGCTGGGTGGTCTCCCACTGCTCTGCTTATGTCATGTCTTGTGGCCTTGCCGTTTTTCTTGACTGCCGCTGCAACACAGAAACACATATTACTCATATTATATAAAACAATCAAAGTAATGGATATGGAGCATCTATGGCCTCAGTTACACCTGGCACCTAAATGTGACTTTTGTCATCTGATCACTCCAAGGTGCAATAGGTTCAGATCTACCAGGATGGGCCTTTGACATAGTCTTGATGCAGCCAGGCCACCGAATATGCATTAGCAATGTAAAGAGATGAGTGGGTAAAAGTACATTTTACACAAATGACCTTCATAATAAATCAAATGTTATTTGTCACATACATAAGTTATTGCGGTGTACCTAAATGCTTGTGTTCCTAGCTCCAAAAGTGCAGTAATATCTGACTAAATGCTTGTGTTCATAGCTCCAACTGTAAAGGGTCGATATGCAGCAGGTGGGAAGGAGTCAGGCGCAGGACACAGAGGACGAGTAATAACAGACTTTTACTCAAGACGACAACAAAATAAATTCCACGCAGGGAAAACAATCCAGCTCACAAAATAGTAGCGACAGCTAAACACAGAACAAACACGCACGAAACCATGTGGGAACCAAACGGTTAAATAAGGACTAAATAATAATGTAATGGAAACCAGATGTGTACAATAAAGACAAAACAAATGGACAATGAAACGTAGATGGTGGTGGCTAGAAAACCGGTGATGTCGACCGCAGAACGTCGCCCGAACAAGGAGGCACCAACTTCAGCGGAAGTCGTGACATATATCTAACTAAATGCTTGTGTTCCTAGCTCCAACAGTGCAGTAATATCTAACTGAATGCTTGTGTTCCTAGCTCCAACAGTGCAGTAATATCTAACTAAATGCTTGTGTTCCTAGCTCCAACAGTGTAGTAATATCTAACTAAATGCTTGTGTTCCTAGCTCCAACAGTGCAGTAATATCTAACTAAATGCTTGTGTTCCTAGCTCCAACAGTGCAGCAATATCTAACAATTTCACAACAAATACCTAATACACACAAATCTAAGTAATGGAATAAGAATATATAAATATATGGATGAGCAATGTCAGAGCGGCATAGACAGATACAGTAGAATAGGATAGAATACAGTATATACATATGAGATGAGTAATACATAGACTAAGATACAGTAGAATAGGATAGAATACAGTATATACATATAAGATGAGTAATGCATAGACTAAGATACAGTGGAATAGGATAGAACCTAGTCTGTCATTATATACATCTACATTATGTATTGTTACACCATGTAGGAGCAGTATAGACCTAGTCTGTTCATTATATAAATCTACATGATGGATTGTTACACCATGTCGGAGGAGTATATATACATGTTCATTATATACATCTACATGATGTATTGTTACACCAACAAAAAAAGGGAAATTATATTATTTTATACTAATACAATTGCTCAGAGAAAGAGATATAGTTTAACATGTAATTCTCAAAAGGTGGGGGTCTGAATTATTGCCATATTATTATTATTGCCAATTATTTTCAATACTCCAGCACCCTTTCCTTGGGAGGATAATGACACTGAAATGTTTTATGAGATTAGAGAACACATTGGGTGGGATCTTAGACCATTCCTCCATACAGAATCTCTCCAGGTCCTTGATTTATTTTGTCTGCGCTTATGGACTTCCCTGTTCGGTTTTCAATGGAGTTCAAATCCGAAGACTGAGATGGCCATAGAAAAATGTGATTTTGAGCCCAATTAACCATTTCTTTGTGGGTGTTGATGTGTCTTGCTGGAAGATCCACTTATGGCCACGTTTTACCCTCCTAGCAGAGAGGTAACCAGGTTTTGGGCTACAATATCCTGGTAGTGGGTAAAGTTTATTTATTTTATTTTATACAGTAATTTTTGCTAATCTTTATCAAGGGTATCAATAACTAGGTGCTTATTTTGATATCTAGTTATTTGACTGAATCGGAAATACAGATGTGGAGTAGATGTAGAGTTGGTTTTAAATTCTCATCAAAAATCTGAACTAATCAAAACAACACTTTTTGCTCTTTGTACGTGTTGATATAATATTCATATTTAATGGAGAGGAAAAAAACGTTTCCCTAAACTGCTTTATAATATTATAATTCAATGAAGGAAAAAAAAAAGTTTTCCCTCCTCAACTGCGTTTACTCACTCCAGACAGCAGAAGGCGAAAAGTGTCTTTCAGGCGATGTTTCTAGTGTGACGTATAATCTAGTGGACGGAAGGCATCTTCAACAACTGCAGCCACCTCGGTAGCTCTCTAGCCAACAAAGTCGGAGCATTCAAGTTATTTAGACAATTTCGTGGTTTATTTGCCACTATGATTTAAACACACATGTGGAAACAACTAGCTACCCCATTTAATTTAATATTTACGTTGTAAGTCAACTAGCTGGCTGGTTAAGTTAGCACTTGTCTAGTCGCTAATGCTAGCTAGCTATTATCCCCGACCATGAGTTCACTAAGCTACTCTCCTGCTAAAGAAGAGGCCGTCTGCTGGACGGAGAAAGAAGCTCTGGTGAAAGAGGAGGATGTTACAATACAAAAACAAGTAGAGAGTGAGGCTGTTACCGTGAAAGAAGAAGAGAAAGACGTTACAGAGAAAGACGCCTTCAGAGTGGAGGACGATGTTACTGTGAAAGAAGATGAAGACGTTTTTGGAATGAAGGATGAACAGGGGGAGATTACTGTCACATTAGAGGAGGACGAAGAAGAGAAGACTGGAGATCTGATTAACACCAGTAAATACAGTGAGTATTATCTTATAAAACAGGGACATTGATCTGATTAACACCAGTAAATACAGTGAGTACTGTCTCATAAAACAGGGACATTGATCTGATTAACACCAGTAAATACAGTGAGTACGATCTTATAAAACAGGTACACAAACTCTGCAGTTTTTGAAGTAATGTGTGATTTTTAAAAGGGCGTTCTACACATTAATATGTATTTGTACTGTTGGAATTGTTCATGACGTCCTCCAGTGATTTAAAAAAAACTTTTCCATTTGAAAGTGATATATAAAAACAGTAAAGTATAAACACACTAAAGGGAAACAAATAAATGTTTTGAGAAAATTTTTGTTTTTTTAGACAACTGCAAACTTGAAGGAGTGAGTGATGTCATAGTAAGGCCTTCAAGGAGTTGGCTTGATGTGAAGTCGTGATGTCATCCAATAGGTGACGGATCTTCATGTGAATATTCATTATTCTTTTTAAATCCTTCCTGTTCTGTCAAGTTGGTTGTTGATCATTGCTAGAAAGCCATTTTCAAGTCTTGCCATAGACTTTCAAGACGATTTAAGTCCAAACTGTAACTAGGCCACTCGGGAACATTCAATGTCATCTTGGTAAGCTCCTCCAGTGTATATTTGGCCTTGTGGTTTAGGTTATTGTCCTGTTCGTACAGTTTTTTGTATTCAGATCTCTGAAATGCACTCTACCTACGTAACATTTAGTGTCTCCTTATATTACGCTGGGAAAACAGTTTCCATGGGCACAGATCCTAAATCATTTCAGAGTTCGCACTATTCAATGGTTCTAACCGAGAGTCACCTTAACTTTATTGACAACACCCAAATGGATACTGTCATTAATGTGGTTCTATAATAATTAGACATTCTTAATACTGTAGCTAGTTAGTTACAGTCACATGTTCAACTATCATCAAGTGATCCAGGAAATCATTTTCTGAATGACAGTGAAATGACAAATATCACGACATGCAACAACAACCAAAGTGCTTCTTCATTCATTACTCTGGTAAAGACAGTTCTGCCGTGCTCCACGTTGGATCCAACATCCCTAACAAATTTGATGTTTATAATGTGTTATTGTTTGCTTGATTTACAGTCGGGTCTCGTTAGTCTGTTTGCTCACAGAGATACTTTGCTCATAATGTGTAGAGAACTGTTCCTTGATGGATAGGCTATTGTACAACACACAGAGCTATTTTCCTTCATTCAGGACATTAAGAATGGCAACACATTACAGAGTAGCCTAGTGGGATTATTCACAAAATTATCTGGTGATCAGGTTATGAAATGTCATGACAAAGACATTTTAGTTTCCTTGTTTCACCTGAAATATTAAATGATTTACAGTCAGAGGTCTATTTTATTGTTAGGGTGAAGTTATGGGTCCTACAGTAGGTCTATGTTGTTGTTGGGTAAAGTTATGGGTCCTACAGTAGGTCTATGTTGTTAGGTGAAGTTATGGGTCCTACAGTAGGTTTATGTTGTTGTTAGGTTAAGTTATGGGTCCTACAGTAGGTCTATGTTGTTGCTAGGTGAAGTTATGGGTCCTACAGTAGGTTTATGTTGTTGTTAGGTTAAGTTATGGGTCCTACAGTAGGTATATGGCAGGTTTTCCCAAACTGGAATATGCCGTCAGGAGTACGCCAAAAAAGAATGTGATACACATTTTACATTTTTTACAAATGATACATTTTCTTCACATTTTCAAACAGTCAATTTAAATTTTCCAATGGGGCTATACATTTGGGTGAGTTTTTTTTCTCACCTGAGTAGCCTCATTTCACAGCCCAAAATAAAATGAAACCAGCTAGTGTTCAGCGAAATAGCAACACAATGTCAAATACAGGTAGCTTAGTCAAATAATTAACATCCAATCACATTAACCGTTACTCTCTCGCGGGAATTCCAAATGTAGCTGCTGCTCATGTTGGTATCTGTACTGATGGCGCAGGGAGACATAGTAGAGTGGTAACGTGCGTGCAAGCAGTTGCTCCCGACGCCACTTGGGTACACTGCAGCATCCACCGACAGGCTCTTGCTGCCAAGGGAATGCCTGACAGCTTGGAAAACGTTTTGGACACTACAATGAAAATGGTTAACTTTGTTAAAGCAAGGGCCCTGAACTCTCGTGTATTTCCTGCACTATGCAATGATATGGGCAGCCACCATGTAACGCTTTTACAACATACAGAAGTGCGCTGGTTATCAAGGGGCAAAGTATTGACACCTTTTTTTTTTAAATTGAGAGACGAGCTTAAAGTTTCCTTAACTGACCATCATTTTCACTTGTCTGACCGCTTGCATGATGACGAGTTTCTCACACGACTGGCCTATCTGGGTGATGTTTTTTCTCACCCAAATGATCTGAATCTAGGATTACAGGGACTCTCCAACTATATTCAATGTGCGGGACAAAATTGAGGCTATGATTAAGAAGTAGTAGCTCTTCTCTGTCTGGGACAACACACAGGTCTTTCCATCATTGTATGATTTTTTGTGGGCAATTGAACTCAAGCTTACGGACAATGTCAAATGTGATATAGCGAAGCACCTGACTTGGGTGCGCAATTACGCAGGTACTTTCCCGAAACGGATGACACAAACAACTGGATTCGTTATCCCTTTCATGCCCTGCCTCCAGTCCACTTACCGATATCTTAACAAGAGAACCTCATCGAAATTGCAACGAGGTTCTGTGAAAATGTTATTTAATCAGAACTGCCAGATTTCTGGATTGGGCTGCGCTCAGAGTATCCTGCCTTGGCAAGTCGCACTGTTAAGACACTGATGCCCTTTGCAACTACATACTTAAGTGAGAGTGGATTCTCGGCCCTCACTAGCATGAAACTAAATACAGGCACAGACTGTGTGTGGAAAATGATTTAAGACTAAGACTCTCCAATACAACCCAACATTGCAGAGTTATGTGCATCCTGTCAAGCACACCCTTCTCATTAACCTGTGGTGAGTTATTCACAATTTTCAATGAACAAAGAAGGTTTTATTTGTAAGATGGTTAAATAAAGAGCAACATTATTGATTTATATTATTATTTGTGCCCTGGTCCTCTGTCACAACCCGGCTCGTGGAAATTGACATAAACTAAATAAACTAAATGTATCGTATAGTGTGTGTGTGGCAGGCTAACAATAATGGCAAATACTAAATTTGAGCGTGCGCTGACCCTGGTGCAGCTGGAGGTTTCCTCATTAGCATGGAGGAGTTTCTACAACCAAATTGCCCTCGTGCCGCAATTTTAACAAACACAGAAAGGGGTCTATATTGGAGACCAAAAGTCGTCTGGCACACTGCTTAGAGGTTCAACAACTGTAACTTATTTCTAGCCTACAATCATCGATGTTACTACTAATATGAAAACAAGACAAAATATGACTACCGGTATTGTTGCTCACTTGACTGTCTTAAGACAATTGTCAAATAATTTGACAGATGTCAATTGTTGTACAACTTCATGGGTGTACGCTTTGGGCATCACCTTTTACCTCAAATAAACAGTGGATTTCTGCTGTTGTGGGCCTTTAACCATCTGTCTGACTTTGTCATTCACACAGGAGAGAGACGGGACTATCGTGGATCCTCTGGGGAGCCTCAACAACATAATGATGCTGAAGAGGCAGAGAAGAGTCTCTCCAGATCAGAACACCTCAAGAAACACCAGCAAAGACCCACAGGGAAGAAATCTAACTGCTGCGCTGACTGTGGGAAACATTGCACATATTCATCAAAACTTAAAATTCACCAGCGAGTACACACAGGAGAGAAGCCTTATAGCTGTAATGAATGTGGGAAGAGTTTCACTCAGTCAATTAATCTGAAAACACACCAGAGAACACACACAAGAGAGAAGCCTTACAGCTGTGATCAGTGTGGCAAGAGTTTTACTCAGTTAAGTAATCTGCTATCACACCAGAGAATACACACAGGAGAGAAACCTTATAGCTGTGATCAGTGTGGCAAGAGTTTTGCTCAGTCAAGTAGCCTGGTATCACACCAGAGAACACACACAGGAGAGCAGCCATATAGCTGTGATCAGTGTGGCAAGGGTTTTACTCGGTCAACCAACCTGGTATCACACCAGAGAACACACACAGGAGAGCAGCCTTATAGCTGTGATCAGTGTGGCAAGGGTTTTACTAATTCAAGAAAGCTGGTATCACACCAGAGAACACACACAGGAGAGAAGCCTTATAGCTGTGATCAGTGTGGCAAGGGTTTTACTCGGTCAACCAACTTGGTATCACACCAGAGAACACACACAGGAGAGCAGCCTTATAGCTGTGATCAGTGTGGCAAGGGTTTTACTCGGTCAACCAACTTGGTATCACACCAGAGAACACACACAGGAGAGCAGCCATATAGCTGTGATCAGTGTGGGAAAGGCTTTTCTCGGATAGGACAGCTTAAAGGACACCAGAGAACACACACAGGAGAGAAACCTTATAGCTGTAATCAATGTGGGAAGAGTTTTGCTCATTCAAGTAATCTGAAAAAACACCAGAGAACACACACAGGAGAGAAACCTTATAGCTGTGATCAGTGTGGCAAGAGTTTTACTCAGTCATGCAACCTGGTATCACACCAGAGAACACACACAGGAGAGCAGTCATATTGCTGTGATCAATGTGGCAAGAGTTTTGCTAATTCAAGCCACCTGGTATCACACCAGAGAACACACACAGGAGAGCAGCCATATAGCTGTGATCAGTGTGGGAAGAGTTTTACTCAGTCAAGCAACCTGGTATCACACCAGAGAACACACACAGGAGAGAAGACTTATAACTGTGATCAGTGTGGCAAGAGTTTTACTCATTCAAGTAATCTGAAAACACACCAGAGAACACACACAGGAGAGAAGCCTTATAGCTGTGATCAGTGTGGCAAGAGTTTTACTCAGTTAAGCAACCTGGTATCACACCAGAGAACACACACAGGAGAGAAGCCTTATAGCTGTGATCAGTGTGGCAAGAGTTTTACTCAGTCAAGCAACCTGGTATCACACCAGAGAACACACACAGGAGAGCAGCCATATAGCTGTGATCAATGTGGGAAAAACTTTTCTCAGGGAGAAAGACTTGAAGAGCACCAGAGAACACACACAGGAGAGAAGCCATATAGCTGTGATCAGTGTGGCAAAAGATACTCTCATTCAAGTGGTCTGATTAAACATCAGAAAATACATGCAGGAGATCCAGAGTGTAGAATGACCTCCAACACCAGACCTGGGTAGTAGAACACAGTGTGGAATGATCTCTAACACCAGACCTGGGTAGTAGAACACAGAGTGTAGAATGATCTCCAACACCAGACCTGGGTAGTAGAACACAGAGTGTAGAATGATCTCCAACACCAGACCTGGGTAGTAGAACACAGAGTGTAGAATGACCTCCAACACCAGACCTACAGTTGAAGTCGGAAGTTTACATACACTTAGGTTGGAGTCATTAAAACTTGTTTTTCAACCACTCCATTCATTTATTTTTAAGAAACTATAGTTTGGTAAGTCGGTTAGGACATCTACTTTGTTGCTGATACAGGTAATTTTTCCAAAAATTGTTTACAGGCAGATTATTTCACTTATAATTCACTGTATCACAATTCCAGTGGGTCAGAAGTTTACATACACTAAGTTGGTTGTGCCTTTAAACAGCTTGGAAAATTCCAGAATATTATGTCATGTCTTTAGAAGCTTCTGATAGGCTAATTGACATCATTTGAGTCAGTTGGAGGTGTACCTGTGGATGTATTTCAAGGCCTACCTTCAAACTCAGTGCCTCTTCGCTTGACATGGGAAAATCAAAAGAAAGCCAAGACCTCAGAAAAAAATATTGTAGACCTCCACAAGTCTGATTCATCCTTGAGAGCAATTTCCAAACGCCTGAATGTACCATGTTCATCTGTACAAAGAATAGTACGCAAGTATAAACACCACGGGACCACGCAGCCATCATACCATTCAGGAAGGAGATGCGTTCTGTCTCCTAGAGATGAACGTACTTTGGTGCGAAAAGTGCAAATCAATCCCAGAACAACAGCAAAGGACCTTGTGAAGATGCTGGAGGAAACGGGTATAAAAGTATCTATATCCACAGTAAAACGAGTCATATATTGACATAACCTTAAAGGCCGCTCAACAAGGAAGAAGCCACTGCTCCAAAACCGCCATAAGAAAGCCAGACTACGGTTTGCAACTGCACATGGGGACAAAGATTGTACTTTTTGGAGAAATGTCCTCTGGTCTGATGAAACAAAAACAGAACTGTTTGGCCATAATGACCATCGTTATTTTAGGAGGAAAAAGGGGGAGGCTTGCAAGCCAAAGAACACCATCCCAACCGTGAAGCACGGGGGTGGCAGCATCATATTGTGGGGATGCTTTGCTGCAGGAGGGACTGGTGCACTTCACAAAATAGATGGCATCATGAGGTAGGAAAATGATGTGGATATATTGAAGCAACATCTCAAGATATCAGTCAGGAAGTTAAAGCTTGGTCACAAATGGGTCTTCCATATGGACAATGACCCCAAGCATACTTCCAAAGTTGTGGCAAAATGGCTTAAGGACAACAAAGTCAAGGTATTGGAGTGGCCATCACAAAGCCCTGACCTCAATCCTATAGAAAATTTGTGGGCAGAACTGAAAAAGCTTGTGCGAGCAAGGAGGCCTACAAACCTGACTCAGTTACACCAGCTCTGTCAGGAGGAATGGGCCAAAATTCACCCAACTTATTGTGGGAAGCTTGTGGAAGGCTACCCGAAACGTTTGACCCAAGATAAACAATTTAAAGGCAATGCTACCAAATACTAAGTGTGTTTATGTAAACTTCTGACCCACTGGGAATGTGATGAAAGAAATAAAAGCTGAATGAAATCATTCTCCACTATTATTCTGACATTTCACATTCTTAAAATAAAGTGGTGATCCTAACTGACCTAAAACAGGGAATTTTTACTCGGATTAAATGTCAGGAATTGTGAAACTGAGTTTAAATGTATTTGGCTGAGGTGTATGTAAACTTCCGACTTCAACTGTATATACATCAAATCACATTTTATCTGTCACATACACATGTTTAGCAGATGTTATTGTGGGTGTAGCGAAATGCTTGTGTTTCTAGCTCCAACAGTCCAGTAATATCTAACAATACACACAATCTAAAGGAATGGAATCAAGAATATATAAATATTTAGATGAGCGATGTCAGAGTAGCATAGACTAAGATGCAGTAGAATGGAATAGAATACAGTATATACATATGAGATGAGTAATGCATAGACTAAGATACAATAGAATAGGATAGAATACAGTATATAGATAAGTAATACATAGACTAAGATACAGTAGAATAGGATAGAATACAGTATATACATATGAGATGAGTAATGCCAGATATGTAAACATGCAGGAGATCAACGAAGGAAAGATAGTGATGGTGCTCAGTGACGTTGTTGCAAATGGTGGGGAATAACCAATCACGATGAGGGATCGCCAGCTGTGAACGCTTTAGCATGCTGGAGACAACCATGGTGAATGTGAATGCAGGATACATTAGGTATTCCAATGGTAAAACGTTTGATATAATTACATCAAGTGTTCCAATGGTAAAACATTTGATATAATTACATCAAGTGTTCCAATGGTAAAACATTTGATATAATTACATCAAGTGTTCCAATGGTAAAACATTTGAGTTCATTTTGTTCTGACATGGTCACTTTGCCTGCTGTTTATTTCCACGTTGGGATGCAACCTTTTTTTGTTCTTATTTTTTTATAAAACATTTTATCATTTTACCTCTGTTTTTTCTCCCCAATTTTGATCTTGTCTCATCGCTGCAACTCCCCAACGGGCTCAGGAGGCGAAGGTCGAGTCATGCATCCTCTGGAACATGACCCTCTAAACCGCGCTTCTTAACACCTGCCCGCTTAACCCGGAAGCCAGCTGCACCAATGTGTCGGAGGAAACACCGTTCACCTGACGGCCGAGGTCAGCCTGCAGGCTTCACACCTGACGGCCGAGGTCAGCCTGCAGGGTGGGTTTGCCCCCCCGGCCAAACCCACCCCTAACCCGGACGACGCTTGGCTAATTGTGTGCCGCCCTATGGGACTCCCGATCACAGCAGGTTGTGGTACAGCCCGGGATCAAACCCGGGTCTGTAGTGATGCCTCTAGCACTGTGATCTAGTACCTTAGACCGCTGCACCACTTGGGCATAACCTTTTTGTTTTTTTACCAATTCTGATGGTTGTTAAAAGTGGGATTTTGACATTATTATCGTTATATCAACATACTCGACAGTCTCAACACTCCCAACTATCAATATCGTTGGCACCTTAGACATCAAGTCACTTGACAATAATGTTCCATACAACGTTGCATGTTTGAAAGGTCTATCATTTTCATTGAAGACAATCAAAGTTAACATTCCATAAAACTTCAATTAAAGTCTGAGTCTCAAATAGTTGCCTGTCCCTTTGAATGGCACACATTATAGCAAATACATTTTGGGTCTAAATTAAAGGAGCTACAATTATAATTTAATTACATGTTTTTAATCTCTTTCTGTTTGACAGCAAAAGCCAGACTGGCTTCTGTTGTCAAGATGGGAAAACCCTCCCTCTCTGCCATCGGTATCACTAAAAGCCGGGGTCATCTCCTTCTCAACCAACAATGGCCGACTGGGGCAAGCAGCCAATGTAGAAATCTACTTTCTTCAATCAATTTCAGTTTATGTGAGAAAACAAGTACTGAATAGTGTAGGGAATCATTGTACCATCTAAATCGCTGTGAAATATATTTTCAATTAAAAAAAGTTGTTTTTACCGCTGTTTGAAGTTGGTGGACGAAACTGAAAGTAAAATAGTCTCCACTATGCTCTGTGCTATCCGGGATCCTTCATACTTCCCTACCCCACTGACCTCTCCACCATGTTACAGGGAAGTGTGATGGAGGAGTTTGGAATGCAGACTAGTTGTTGCAGTTCACCATGTTACAGGGAAGTGTGATGGGGGAGACATTTGGAATTGGTCAAATGTTGGATAAAGTATCTGATGAAAGCAGGGAAATGTATTTTTGGGGTGATTTGAATATTGACTGGTTTACCACCACCAACTGTTCACAGAGGAAAAATATTATTTCTGTGGCCAATGGTTGTAACATAACCCAAGGTGACACTACCAACCAGAATGTTCACTAAGTCTGATACCATATCATCAACCTGTATTGATCATATTTTTATCAACATGGCTGAACATTATTCTAAAGCTGTAGCAGTGGTGATCATAACTTGGTGACACTCAAGAGAAAAACACAAATACCAAAGGCTGATCCTAAAGTAACCTACCCAAGGCCCTACAAGAGGTTCAGTCAGGACTCATATACCAATGACTGATCCTAAAGTAACTGACCCAAGGCCCTACAAGAGGTTTAGCCAGGGCTCATGCCAAAGACTGATCCTAAAGTAACTGACCCAAGGCCCTACAAGAGGTTTAGCCAGGGCTCATGCCAAAGGCTGATCCTAAAGTAACCTACCCAAAGCCCTACAAGAGGTTCAGCCAGGGCTCATGCCAAAGGCTGATCCTAAAGTAATCTACCCAAGGCCCTTCAAGAGGTTCAGTCAGGACTCATTTGTGGATGAGGTTCAGAATGTGCGATGGCTGGAAGTGTGTAGTGAGGATGATCCTGAAATGGCACTGAGTGTGTTTATGAAATTATTTATGAGTATTGTTGATAAGCAAGGCCCCATTTAAGAAAACAGACTGAGGTCAAACGATGCCCCAGGGATTGATGAGCTGAGAAATGTAACGGTTCAACGTAAGGATACCAAAAAGGTAGGGGACAGATCTGTCTGATGAGCAAAGTTATTGTGAATGAATACATCTAGTGACCAAGCTTGACCAGCTATTGTAGATGAATACATCTAGTGACCAAGCTAGACCAGTTATTGTAAATTAATAAATCTAGTGACGAAGCTAGACCAGTTATTGTAGATTAATACATCTAGTGACCAAGCTTGACCAGTTATTGTGAATGAATAAATCTAGTGACCAAGCTAGAACAGTTATTGTAAATGAATACATCTAGTGACCAAGCTAGACCAGTTATTGTAAATGAATACATTTAGTGACCAAGGTAAAAAGAAAGGATATTATCATCACTAAATCAAGGCTGATGGAAAATATCTATGGACAACTTTGATTCAACACAAGTGGCAGACATGTTTGAATTCCTACCCATTATAACATTCATTACCAAAACCACCTGACAATGCAAATGATTTGAATTACTATTTGACGGGTCAGGTGGACACATTGAGAAATGAAATGAGTCCAACTGATGGCTCCCTGAATCGGACCGCAGAGTGAAGGAAAAGCAGCCAACAAGTGCTCAGCATATGTGGGAACTCCTTCAAGACTGTTGGAAAAGCATTCCAGGTGAAGCTGGTTAAGAGAATGCCAAGAGTGTGCAAAGCTGTCAATAACGCAAAGCGTGGCTATTTGAAGAATCTCAAATATAAAATATATTTCGATTTGTTTTACACTTTTTTGGTTACTACATGATTCCATATGTGTTATTTCATTGTTTTGATGTCTTTACTATTATTCTACAATGTAGAAAATAGTAAAAAAATAAAGAAAAACCCTTGAATGAGTAGGTGTTCTAAAACTTTTGACCAATAGTGTATATTATGTTATATAATAAATATGTAATAACATTAAAACATAACTGTTTGTCCTTATAGGGAACCAGATCGTGACTACAACTCAGTTACTAAGTCTTTAACCACACTGTGTTTTTACACCGGTGAGTAAAAACTCATGCTTCCTACCCAATAACTTTTTGTCTGAAAATTTAAATATACATTTTACTCAACTGCGTTACCCACTCCAGTCCGCAGATGGCGGTATGGGACTTTAAGGCAATGCCGTTAGTGTGACGTATAATCTAGTGGACGGAACGCTTCTTTCAACAGCATCAACAGTTAGTCAGCCACCTCGGTAGCTTGCTAGACAAAATAGCACAACCAATAAAGCTCTTTAGACGCTTTCGTGTAAGCCACTGTGTTTTAAACCCACTTCTGTCGTCTAGTTAGTTATCCGATGTAATTTCATATTTACGGTGGTGTTGTTATTAGTCAGCTAGCGGGCTGGTTAAGTTAGCATTAGCCTAGCTAGCTAACATTCCCGACCATGAGCTCACTAACCTACTCTCCTCCTGCTAAAGAAGAGGTCTGCTGGACGGAGAAAGAAGCTCTGGTGAAAGAGGAGGAGGAGGCTGTTTCAATACAAAAACAAGTAGAGGGTGAGACTATTACCGTGAAAGAAGAGAAATACGTTTCAGTTAAAGAAGAGGGAGACGCGTTCAGAGTGAAAGAGGAAGAGGATGTTACAGTAAAAGAAGAGGAGGAAGAGAAAGAGGAGGATGCAGTGAAAGAAGAGGACGAGGCGTTCAGAGTGAAGGAGGAGGAGGATGTTACTGTAAAAGAAGAGGAAGAGGCGTTCAAAGTGAATGAGGAGGAGGATGCCGTTTTTGGAGTGAAAGAAGAGGAGGAAACTGGATATCTGGGCCCAGTTTCCCATGGGCATCTTAAGGCATCCAATGGTTCTAACTATGAACGTTCCCTGGTTAACACTCGTAAGTACCATCTTAAAAAGAGAGACACAAGCTCTACAGTTGTTAACCTGATGTGTGAAAGGTGAAATATGCTATTGCTACATCCATATTTTGACTTTTAAATGATTTATTTCTAACCATTGATTCTTGAAGAATATAACACATGCCTCACACATTTCTCCAGCCCCATCATCATCTTATGACCAAAACAGTGGTGGAATGACAGCTTTGTTATTGTTTCAACTGCAGATTGGTTGATTGTTGTGTGGCTTTTTTAAAGGGACAACCTAGGATTTAAACAGCAACAAAATAGCTGCCCAGATACTTGGTTTGGTAAACAGCTGAGGGATTGGGGCTGGAGAAATGTAACCGCTCTCAAATTCCTAGAGAAAGCTATTGTATCAACCTTAACCCAAAACCTAACGACCTCGTCAAGAAGTTCAGACATCTTACCTAGATTAAATTACATTCATGAATTGGTTTGAAATCTTTGTTTAAAACCCTTCTCAAATTTGGTGTCTTGGCGGATTAGTAAAAACGGTTTATCTTAAAACACTATTTATTTAAAACACTCCCAATCATGGCCGGTTGTGATACAGCCAGGACTCGAACCAGGGTTACTCGAACCAGGGTTACTCGAACCAGGGTTACTCGAACCAGGGTTACTCGAACCAGGGTTACAGGGTTACACACAAATTACTCGAGGGAGCCAGTCATCAATAGGTACAACACCTGTTTGGCACCGCCCCTTCCTGGGTCGATGAAGGGCGGTATAAAATTTTATGCATGAATCCGAGCCTCACGCTTCCAGCAAGGCGTGGATTTAATAGTATGTTGTACCTAGTTTCCCTTCTTCAGGGAACAGTAGTTATAGTCATAACGTTAAGCTTGTCATATGATGAACTTCAACTTAAATACTGGATCTTGCTGTCGGACAGTTTTTTTGTTTTCAGATCTCTGAAATGCACTCTAACTACGTAACATTTAGTGTCTCCTTAAATTACGCAGGGAAAACAGTTTTCATGGGCACAGAAATCCTAAATAATTTCAGTTTGCTAAATCCAATGGTTCTAACCGAGAGTCACCTTAACTTTATAGACAACACCCAAATGGATACTGTCATTAACGTGGTTCTATAATAATTAGACATTCTTAATACTGTAGCTATTTAGTTACAGTCACATGTTTAACTATCATCAGCTGATCCAGGAAATCATTTTCTGAATGACAGTCAAATGACAAACATCACGACATGCAACAACAACCAAAGTGCTTCTTCATTCATTACTCTGGTAAAGACAGTTATGCCGTGCTCCATGTTGGATCCAACATCCCTAACAAATTGATGTTTATAATGTGTTATTGTCTGCTTGATTTACAGTCGGGTCTCGTTAGTCTGTTTGGACACAGAGATACTTTGCTCATAATGTATAGAGAACTGTTCCTTGATGGATAGGCTATTGTACAACACACAGAGCTATTTTCCTTTATTCAGGACATTTAGAATGACATCACATTACAGAGTAGCCGAGTGAGATTATTCACAAAATTATCTGGTTATAAAATGTCATGACGAAGACATTTTAGTTTCCATGTTTCACCTGAAATATGAAATTATTTATAGTCCTAGGTCTGTTGTTGTTAGGTGAAGTTATGGGTCCTACAGTAGGTCTATGTTATTGTTAGGTGAAGTTACGGGCCAATTTGTTTAACACTTAGTGTACAAACCCTCATTGTCAGGCTGATGGAAAACTAGCCAAAGAGCATTTTACTGGATGTTTTTAAGTATAAAGCAGTTGATTTGCGACAATAACACAAACATATTAATCAGGACATTCAAATGAGCCTTAAAATTATAATCCAAAGTAGTGTGAAATGCGCTCATAAGCAACCTGGAAATGGAGACTATTTTTGCTGTCAGCCTATGAGAACTCCCCTGAGTTTTCCCCCACGGTGGTGAACTAGTGAATAGACACAGAGCTTAATGTGAGTTTCCTTGAGTAGCACTCCTGATCTTGCGCTGATAGTGCTGTAATATTCAGAATACATTGTGCAAAACTAAAATCTTCGCTCACCATTTTTGCTCCATGCAGATATACTACATCCATAACTAGGGGTTTCCTCATTACCAGATATACTACATCCATAACTAGTGGGTTCCTCATTACCAGATATACTACATCCATAACTAGTAGGTTCCTCATTACCAGATATACTACATCCATAACTAATGGTTTCCTCATTACCAGATATACTACATCCATAACTAATGGTTTCCTCATTACCAGATATACTACATCCATAACTAGTGGTTTCCTCATTACCAGATATACTACATCCATAACTAATGGTTTCCTCATTAGCATGGAGGAGTTTCTACAACCAGATTGCATGTGCATCGCCCTCGTGCCGCAATTTTAGCTAACACAGAAAGGGGCCTATATTGGAGACCAAAAGTCGTCTGGCACACTGCTTAGGGGTTCAATAACTGTAATAACGTAATTCTAGCCTACAATTATCAATGTTACTAATAATGTGAAGACAAAATATGACTGTTGTTGCTCACTTGACTGTCTTAAGACAAATGTCAAATTTAACAGACATCAATTGTTGTACAACTTCATGGGTTTGCTCTGGGCATCACCTTTTACCTCAAATAAACAGTGGATTTCTGCTGTTGTGGGCCTTTAACCATCTGTCTGACTTTATCGTTCACACAGGAGAGAGTCGTGACTATTGTGGGTCCTCTGGGGAGCCTCAACAACATCATGATGCTGACGAGGCAGAGAAAAGTCTCTCCAGATCAGAACACATCAAGAAACACCAGCGAGAACACACAGGAAAGAAATCTCACCACTGTTTTGAGTGTGGGAAGAGTTACTTAAGATCAAATTCACTGAAAGTACACCTGAGAATACACACTGGAGAGAAACCTCACTGCTGCTCTGACTGTGGGAAGAGATTCACCTCTTCAGTGGACCTTAAAATACATCAGAGAATTCACACTGGAGAGAAACCTTATGGCTGTGATCAATGTGGGAAAAGTTTTACTCAGCCAAGCAACCTGAAATCACACCAGAGAATACACACAGGAGAGAAACCATATAGCTGTAATCAATGTGGGAAGAGTTTTATTCAGTCAAGCAGCCTGATAGTGCACCAGAGAACACACACAGGAGAGAAATTGTATAGCTGTAATCAGTGTGGGAAGAGTTTCACTCAGTCAAGCAGCCTGATAGTGCACCAGAGAACACACACAGGAGAGAAGCCATATAGCTGTACTCAATGTGAGAAGAGTTTTGTTACATCTGGCTGTCTGAAGACACACCAGAGAACACACACAGGAGAGAAACCTTATAGCTGTGATCAATGTGGGAAGAGTTTTACTCAGCCAAACAGCCTGATAGTACATCTGAGAACACACACTGGAGAGAAATCTCATAGCTGTGATCAATGTGACAAGAGATTCTCTGATAAAAGATTTCTGATCAAACATCAGAAAATACATGGAGTTGTTTCATGATATCAATGAATTAATGTCACAATGTAGAATGTTTTAACATTGTTGTAGGAGTATTTTAAGGATGTCAGAATATTGAATGTTTTAACATTGTAGGAGTATTTTAATGATGTCACAATGTAGAACCCTAAACGTTTGTCCCCTGTTTATTTGATATATTTATATATCTATATCTCCTCATCGGGGGAAAAATCCAGGCTCTGAAATGGATGGGTACTATTTATGTGATTTAACAAAAAGTGACTAACAAAAAAAAGAGTTGTGTAACACTTACCACGTTGGTGGCCCACTTGATTCAAAATGTAACCCTTCAAAATGTAGCTGTCTGTCTTCTTCAGGTTGTCCTCTAACCAGTGAGGTAAAAGATATCTCCCATTTCCATGTGTTTTTTTTAGTTGTGTTAGTTTCAACAGCACATACAACCTGATTTCCCCCCCCCCCCTCCCCCCTAATCGATATCAGTGAGTTATTGCTACTTGTCAAAACAACAGCGTTTCTGGTGCTTGTGCAGTTTATAAGGAACTTCTATGATCATTGTGGACAAAATATTAGGAACACCTTAATATTGCGTTGCACCTCCTTTTGCCCTCAGAACAGCCTCAATTTGTCAGGACACGGACTCTTACAAGGTGTTGAAAGCGTTCCACAGGCAGAGAGAAAGAAAAGAATGAAGGCCAGTGTCCCGGAACCAGGCAAGGTAGTACTAGGAACTTAATAGAACTGAAGACACTTGTCCTAACCTCCACTCTCTCTCTCTCTTGTCTCTCTTCCTCCTCTCTCCCCCCTCTGCTTTGATTCTTGGAGGTCCCTTGCTCCCATGTCAGTTCAAGCCCTTAGGTGAGAGAGTGACCCCTCCACAAGACCTCAGTATTCACAGGCCACTGTCCCGTGCCCTTCCTCTCCTTCCCTGTCAGTCCCTCTCTGCTTTGTGTCCTGGACCAGGGGTCAGAGCGACAGAGGGAACATTAATTGAAATGAAGAGCCTATTTCCTGATTCCTTCTCTTCCCAGCTTCACGCTTTTAGATCTAGGGTGGAACTGGAAGGCAATTTACTATTAAAGGGGTAGGTGGAGATTTAAGAAGGCGCTTCAATGACAAGAGCTCACTGTTTATGAATCAGTAGGAAATACACCTTCTATGATCATTGTGGCAGATGTTTGTGTAGATAGCACATTTTATATTTAGGTTTTCTATATATCACAAACTGTTTCTGCATATTGATTTGGAGAAGTTAAAACTGTTTTGACATTGGGGCTATCCCACCTAGCAAAATGTAATTGAAAAGAAGACAAGGCCTGACGTTCAATATACGTGTTGGTGGTAAACAAACTTGTCCAACAAAAATATAGGATATATTTGTTGTCTTAAGGTGGAAGGTGCATTTTCCATTTATGTTTTGAGGTTGGACTTTAGCACGTATAGCTCGTTAGCACGTAGGGCGCACTGATTGGTGTTACCTCGTTAGTCAGTATGTGTTACACCTGTGCTGCCTTGTCCATCTCGTTAGTGAGAAGGTGTTTCACCTGAGCTGGTCCAGGTTCTATTTAAGAGTGTCTGGCCCAGTGCTCCAGTTGTCTTGATAGATGTGGAGAGTCAACACCTTTAGTTGCTCCACCTTTTTGGTTTGCTTCCTGTCTTTAAGTTTGGTGTGTTTCTTCTTGGGCCGATTTAGTGGGTCTCATGGTGGGTGTCTTTTAGGTCCCAGTTGTTGTTACTAGTCAACTTTCAGTGGACAACCCCATAGTGTCTTTCAGAGCCCCTCCTAAAACCCCACCTGTTTAGTTGTGGTTGTTGTCAGTGACTCTTTGTTAGTTCCCTTTTCTATTTAAGGGACATTTCTGTTTTTCTTGATGGGGAATGTAACAACAATGTAGTAAAACAAGCTTATATTTTGTGTTGGATATTGCATCCAATTAATATTTTAATCAATGGCATTTCCTTAGAATGCTCATTAGTCTTTCAGTTGTTAATATTCTGTGTTTGATTGGTAAATAATTGTTTATTTTCAAAGTCTTTGCATTGCATCCATGTCTGAAATGTGCTGTATAAATAAAACTTGTTTTGATCATATTGCAAAACAAATTAACCCAGTGACTGACCAATCAACAGACTCTTGCTAAACCTATTTACAAATATGTGCAAAAGCAACACATATCTTGGTCCATCTTAGTATGAAAAACAGTATATCTCCCACTGTCAAAATAGTGCATGCTATGTAAGTTTAGTATCACTTTTCAACCAACCCAGTGCATTTGTTGTAATCAACAGTAAGTCAAAGGATTCAACTACTGAAAACTAAAACAAACAGATCAATCTAACTTTTCAAGCCTGCTGAAGGCGTGGTGGAGTGGTAAACCACCCCCGGCTCTACCAGGGGCTTGAGGTGGTCTCCCACAGCTCTGCTTATGTCATGTTCTGTGGCCTTGCCATTCCATTTCTTGACTGCCCCTGCAACACAGAAATAAACACATTTAGTCATATTATATAAAACACTCAAAGTAATGGATATGGAGCATCTATGGCCTCAGTTACTCCTGGCACCTAAATGTGACTTCTGTCATCCGATCACTCCAAGCTGCATTAGGTTCAGATCTACCAGGATGGGCCTTTGACGCAGTCAGGCTACTGAATATGCATAAGCAATATAAAGAGATGGTGTGAATGAGTGGGGAAAAGTACATTTGACGCAAATTACCTTCATAATAAGAAAGAACAAATGTGTGTGCCTGAGGGGAAATGTACTTTCATATAGCCAAAAGGGTGAGAAATTACACCAATATCTGGACAATGTGCTCTAATGTAAATAAACATAGATGAAGGAACGTATTCCCTTTTGCTTATGTGATGAACAGCTATGAACCGCTAAATATTTACCATCTAAACCATGTGTGACCTCTCACCTCTGTCGTGTCTCTGACTATGATTAAATTATATGACATGCTATTTTATCAAATAGATGACCTAACGTTTAATTGATTACGTGATTAAATTAAACCATGCAACAATTAAACCATTAATAACCTGGGGCACCACGGATATAGAGCGGTTACCTCCCGAATCCACTCTCTTAAAGATCTGTAGATCTTTAATATCAATAGCAGTCAATTATTAATCGTCACCGTATTCAGTCTCATTCTGATTGTCGTAAAGTACTTGGTTATCTGCACGAACCCTGGCTAACAAGTTGAATCAGCAATACACAAATTGGCTTAATTATTTATTTACTAAATACCTAAATAATCACACAGAATATACAGTTGAAGTCGGAAGTTTACATACACTTAGGTTGGAGTCATTAAAACTCGTTTTCCAACCACTCCACAAATGTCTTGTTAACAATCTATAGGTTTGGCAAGTCGGTTAGGACATCTACTTTGTGCATGACACAAGTAATTTTTCCAACAATTAATTGACATCATTTGAGTCAATTGGAGGTGTACCTTTGGATCTATTTCAAGGCCTACCTTCAAACTCAGTGCCTCTTTCAAAGTTCTTACCAAGTTGCCATAATCAGCTCGTGCTGTATTCTGGCTGATCTAGTCGAAATTCACCATTCCAGCATGGTGATCGTCAACTCCACGTGATCTGGTCTCATGTAAATTTTCTTAGAGTAGTCGTTCAACCATTCGCAACCACAGCTCACGCCTCGGTTTGCTTAGTCTAACGTGAATTGGGTCACGGGGGCTTTATACTGGGGAAGAGAAGGGTGTTTTTCATCCCTCTCCAACCAATGTCTGTTCACTTGGGTGTGGCCATTGAGTGAGCATAAAATTACTTAACAATTCTCTCATTTAGGAGCTAAAATCACATTTAATCTTCTCACAAATAGTTTCATATTTAATCATTTAAATTGCACAACATTTCCATGATAATCTGATAACTAGAATGTGTATATTTTCCAAGATACAGTTTATGTCGTCCTGTCATCAGATATAATGTCCCAGACAACAACTGATCTGACATCATATTCTTTAAGTACCAATGGACACTTTCAGCTGGTTGAGAAAGGGAATTATTGTTCCATACTCCAACCTTTTGATGTTACCATACTTTCTCTGTGGTAAAAAAGGGCTTTCCAAGAGTCCATTCTGTAGAGTGGAGAGAAAATGGGGAAAGGTATTTATGGGGTGGTCATAAACCTCACCCAACAGGGCAATGTCATGACAATACTAACCCATCATGTCTGCATTGGACATGCCTATGAGCCCAATACTAACCCATCATGTCTGCATTGGACACGCCTATGAGCCCAATACTAACCCATCATGTCTGCATTGGACACGCCTATGAGCCCAATACTAACCCATTATGTCTGCATTGGACACGCCTATGAGCCCAATACTAACCCATCATGTCTGCATTGGACACGCCTATGAGCCCAATACTAACCCATTATGTCTGCATTGGACACGCCTATGAGCCCAATACTAACCCATCATGTCTGCATTGGACACGCCTATGAGCCCAATACTAACCCATTATGTCTGCATTGGACACGCCTATGAGCCCAATACTAACCCATCATGTCTGCATTGGACTCGCCTATGAGCCCAATACTAACCCATCATGTCTGCATTGGACATGCCTATGAGCCCAATACTAACCCATCATGTCTGCATTGGACACGCCTATGAGCCCAATACTAACCCATCATGTCTGCATTGGACTCGCCTATGAGCCCAATACTAACCCATCATGTCTGCATTGGACACGCCTATGAGCTCAATACTAACCCATCATGTCTGCATTGGACTCGCCTATGAGCCCAATACTAACCCATTATGTCTGCATTGGACATGCATGCCATAAATAATCTTAAATCCACTGTAACCAAAAGGGTAGAGCACTGATAGTGGAGACGAGAGAAAAATCCCCTGGAGAGTGACCACAGTGAAGGATAACTTTTACATGGGCTGCAAAGTAGCTATGTAGTGTATGAGTTCCATCCCTGTATGGCTGACTGGACCAGGACACAAATGAAATTACACTTGTAGCTAGCATGCCAACCACTGGAGGAGGACAGCAAGTGTAGCAGAATGAAGCTGATCTGTGCAAATTACCAGAGATCCTATCGCAGCAGAGATGCTTCCAGTATTAAAATATAGATCCATTCATGACAGACAGGAGGAGACACTACTTCAAGTCTCAGGGGGATGACATCACATCAATGGCAACTAGAGCTCACCTCTGCTAGTCACACCGCTTTCACCTCCTCCTATGCCACAGACAGTATAACGCAAACACCGACTGATCTGAGTCAATGAAACATAATTAAATACTGATCTGAGTCAATGTAACAGATTTAAATACTGATCCGAGTCAATGAAACATAATTAAATACTGATTTGAGTCAATGTAGCAGAATTAAATACTGATCTGAGTCAATGAAACAGATTTAAATACTGATCTGAGTCAATGAAGCAGAATTAAATACTGATCTGAGGCAGTGTAGCAGAATTAAATACTGATCTGAGGCAGTGTAGCAGAATTAAATACTGATCTGAGGCAGTGTAGCAGAATTAAATAATGATTTGAATCAATGTAGGTAGCCTAGTGGTTAGAGCGTTGGGCCAGAAACCGAAAGGTTGCTGGATTGAAACCCTTTGGAATTACCTGGATATCTGCATAAATTGGTCATAAAATTTGATCTGATCTTCATCTAAGTCACAACAATAGACAAACACAGTTTGCTTAAACTAATAACACACAAACCAAACAATTTTACATTTTCATGTCTTTATTGGACACACTGTGTAAACATTCACAGTGCAGGGTGGGAACAATATGTGAATCAAATCAAATGTATTTATATAGCCCTTCTTATATCAGCTGATATATCAAAGTGCTGTACAGAAACCCAGCCTAAAACTCCAAACAGCAAGCAATGCAGGTGTAGAAGCATGGTGGCTAGGAAAAACTCCCTAGAAAGGCCGAAACCTAGGAAGAAACCTAGAAAGGAACCAGGGTATGAGGGATGGCCAGTCCTCTTCTGGCTGTGCCGGGTGGAGATTATAACAGAACATGGCCAAGATGAATCGGGATGAGGTCAGGACTCTGACTGGGCCACTCCAGAAGGTGTATTTTCTTCTGCTGAAGGTATTCTGTTGTTGATTTACTTCTGTGTTTTGGGTCATTCTCCTGTTGCATCAAACTTCTGTTGAGCTTAAATTGGCGGACAGATAGACTTCAAATCAAATCAAACTTTATTTGCCACATGCGCCGAATAAAACAAGTGTAGACTTTACCGTGAAATGCTTTACTTACAAGCCCTTAACCAACAGTGCAGTTCAAGAAGAATAACACATTTACCAAGTAGACTAAAATAAAAAATTTAAATAAAAAGTAACACAATAAAAATAACAATAACGAGGCAATATACAGGGGGCACCGGTACCGAGTCAGTGTGCGGGGGGGGGGGGGGGTACAGGCTAGTTGAGGTAGTCTGTACATGTAGGTGGGGGCGAAGTGTAAATGTAAATTGTCCGGTGGTGATTTTTATGAATTGTTTATCAGTCTAATGGCTTGGGGGTAGAAGCTGTTGAGGAGCCTTTTGGTCCTAGACTTGTCGCTCTGGTACCGCTTGCCGTGCTGTAGCAGAGAAAACAGTCTATCTCTTGGGTGGCTGGAGTCTGGCAATTTTATGGGCTTTCCTCTGACACCGCCTATTATATAGGTCCTGGATGGCAGGAAGCTTGGCCCCAGTGATGTACTGGGCCGTTCGCACTACCCTCTGTAGCGCCTTACGGTCAGATGCCGAGCAGTTGCCATGCCAGGCGGTGATGCAACCGGTCAGGATGCTCTCAATGGTGCAGCTGTATAACCTTTTGAGGATCTGGTGGCCCATGCCAAATCTTTTCAGTCTCCTGAGGGGGAAAAGTTCAAAAGTTCATGACTATCTTGGTATAGTTTGTTGGTGATGTGGACACCAAGGAACTTGAAACTCTCGACCCGCTCCCCTAGAGCCCCGTCAATGTTAATGGGTGCCTGTTCGGCCCGCCTTTTCCTGTAATCCACGATCAGATCCTTTGTCTTGCTCACATTGAGGGAGAGGTTGTTGTCCTTGCACCACACTGCCAGTTCTCTGACCTCCTCCCTATAGGCCGTCTCATCGTTGTCGGTGATCAGGCCTACCCCTGTTGTGTCGTCAGCAACCACTGTTGTGTCGCCACGCAGTCGTGGGTGAACAGGGAATACAGGAGGGGACTAAGTACACACCCCTGAGGGGCCCCTGTGTTAAGGATCAGCGTGGCAGACGTGTTGTTGCCTACTCGTACCACCTGGGGGTGGCCCGTCAGGAAGTCCAGTATCCAGTTGCAGAGGGAGGTGTTTAGTCCCAGAGTCCTTAGCTTAGTGATGTGCTTCGTGGGCACTATGGTGTTGAACGCTGAGCTGTAGTCGATGAACAGCATTCTCACATAGGTGTTCGTTTGTCCAGGTGAGAAAGGCCGATGTGGAGTGCTATTGAGATTGCGTCATCTGTGGATCTGTTGGGGCGGTATGCGAATTGGAGTGGGTCTAGGTTGTCCGGGATGATGCTGTTGATGTGAGCCATGACCAGCCTTTCAAAGCACTTCATGGCTACCGACGTGATTGCCACGGGGCGGTAATCATTTAGGCAGGTTACCTTTGCTACCTTGGGCACAGGGACTATGGTGGTCTGCTTGAAACATGTAGGTATTACAGACTCGGTCAGGAAGAGGTTGAAAATGTCAGTGAAGACACTTGACAGTTGGTCTGCGCATACTTTGAGTACACGTCCTGGTAATCCGTCTGGCCCTGCGGCTTTGTGAATGTTGACCTGTTTAAAGGTTTTGTTCACATCGGCTACCGAGAGCGTTATCACACAGTCATCCAGAACAGCTGGTGCTCTCGTGCATGCTTCAGTGTTGCTTGCCTCGAAACGAGCATAAAATGCATATAGCTCGTCTGGTAAGCTTGCGTTACTGGGCAGCTCACGTCTGGGTTTCCCTTTGTAGTTCGTAATAGCTTTCAAGCCCTGCCACATCCGACGAGCGTCAGAGCCGGTGTAGTAGGATTCAATCTTAATCCTGTATTGACGCTTTGCTTGTTTGATGGTTCATCTGAGGGCATAGGGGGATTTCTTATAAGCGACCAGATTAGTCTCCCGCTCCTTGAGCCTTTAGCTCGATGCGGATGTTGCCTGTAATCCATGGCTTCTGGTTGGGATATGTACGTACAGTCACTGTGGGGACGACGTCATCGATGCACTTATTGATGAAGCCGATGACTGAGGTGGTGTATTCCTCAATGCCATTGGATGAATCCCGGAACATATTCCAGTCTGTGCTAGCAAAACATTCCTGTAGTGTAGCATCCGCGTCATCTGACCACTTTTTTATAGACCGAGTCACTGGTACTTCCTGCTTTAGTTTGAGCTTTTAAGCAGGAATCAGGAGGATAGAATTGTGGTCAGATTTGCCAAATGGAGGGCGGGGGAGAGCTTTGTATGCATCTCTATGTGTGGAGTAAAGGTGGTTTAAGATTTTTTTTCCCCCTGGTTGCACATGTGACATTCTGACATTCTGGTAAAAATTTGGTAAACCTGATTTAAGTTTGCCTGCATTAAAGTCCCTGGCCACTAGGAGCGCCGCTTCTGGGTGAGCATTTTCTTCTTTGCTTTATAGAGTTGGTTGAGAGCAGTCTTAGAGACAGCTTCGCTTTGTAGCTTACATTCTCCTGCAAAATGTCTTGATCAACGGAAAAATGAATTCCCAAGTTTATGATAGCAAGCTGTCCAGGCCCTGAGGCAGCAAAGCAGCCCCAAACCATGATGCTCCCTCCACCATACTTTACAGTTGGGATGAGGTTTTGATGTTGGTGTGCTGTGCCTTTTTTTCTCCACACAGTGTTGTGTGTTCCTTTCAAACAACTCAACTGTAGTTTCATCTGTCCACAGAATATTTTGCCAGTAGCGCTGTGGAACATCCAGGTGCTCTTTTGCGAACTTCAGACGTGCAGCGATGTTATTTTTGGACAGCAGTGGCTGCTTCCGTGGTGTCCTCCCGTGAACACCATTCTTGTTTAGTGTTTTACGTATCGTAGACTCGTCAACAGAGATGTTAGAATGTTCCAGAGATTTCTTTAAGTCTTTAGCTGACACTCTAGGATTCTTCTTAACCTCATTGAGCATTCTGCGCTGTGCTCTTGCAGTCATCTTTGCAGGATGGCCACTCCTAGAGAGAGAAGCAACAGTGCTGAACTTTCTCCATTTAGTCTATTTGTCTTACCGTCGTGGACTGATGAACATCAAGGCTTTTAGAGATACTTTTGTAACCCTTTCCAGCTTTATGCAAGTCAACAATTCTTAATCGTAGGTCTTCTGGGATGTCTTTTGTTGGAGGCATGGTTCACATCAGGCAATGATTCTTGTGAATAGCAAACTCACATAGAGAAGCTCTAACCAACATCTCCAATATCATCTCATTGATTGGACTCCAGGTTAGCTGACTCCTGACTCCAATTACCTTTCAGAGGAGTCATTAGCCTCGGGGTTCACATTCTTTTTCCAACCTACACTGTGAATGTTTAATTGATGTATTCAATATAGACAAGAAAAATACCATCATTTGTGTGTTATTAGTTTAAGCACACAGTGTTTGTCTATTGTTGTGACTTAACATTTGATCTGATCTTCATCTAAGACCAATTTAAGCAGAAATCCAGGTAATTCCACATACTTTTTCTTGCCACTGTATATTGGACGTCGAGCATAGTCTTATTTTCAACATCTTTTCAATTACATTTTGCTAGGTGGGATAGCGCAATGTCAAAACACAGTTTTAACGTGTCCAAAATCAATAACCAATATGTAGACACAGTTTGTGATATATTGAAAACCTAAACAAAAAAGTGCGATATACACAAAAATCTGCCACAATAATCATATTACTTGTATTTATTTAAACAAGCACCTTACAAATTGCACAAGCACCAAAAACACTGTTGTTTTGACAAGTAACAATAAATCACTGATATCGATTAGGGGGGAAATCAGGTTGTACAGTTGAAGTCGGAAGTTTAGATACACCTTAGCCAAATACATTTAAACTCAGTTTTTCACAATTCCTGACATTTAATCCAAAGAAAAATTCCCTGCCACAACTTTGGAAGTACGCTTGGGGTCATTGTCCATTTGGAAGATCCATTTGCGACCAAGCTTTAACTTCCTGACTGATGTCTTGAGATGTTGCTTCAATATATCCACATAATTTTACCTACCTCATGATGGCATCTATTTTGTGAAGTGCACCAGTCCCTCCTGCAGCAAAGCGCCTCCACAACATGATTCTGCCACCCCCGTGCTTCACGGTTGGGATGGTGTTCTTCGGCTTGCAAGCCTCCCTCTTTTTCTTTCTCTTTTTCCTTCAAACATAACGATGGTCTTTATGGCCAAACAGTTCTATTTTTGTTTCATCAAACCAGAGGACATTTCTCCAAAAAGTATGATCTTTGTCCCCATGTGCATTTGCAAACCGTAGTCTGGCTTTTTTATGGCGGTTTTGGAGCAGTGGTTTCTTCCTTGCTGAGCGGCCTTTCAGGTTATGTCGATATAGGACTCGTGTTACGGTGGACATAGATACTTTTGTACCGGTTTCCTCCAGCATCTTCACAAGGTCCTGTTGTTCTGGGATTGATTTGCACTTTTCGCACCAAAGTACATTCATCTCTAGGAGACAGAACGCATCTCCTTCCTGAGCGGTATGATGGCTGCGTGGTCCCATGGTGTTTATACTTGCGTACTATTGTTTGTACAGATGAACGTGGTAGCTTCAGGCATTTGGAAATTGCTCCCAAGGATGAACCAGACTTGTGGAGGTCTACAATTGTTTTTCTGAGGTCTTGGCTGATTTCTTTTGATTTTCCCATGATGTCAAGCAAAGAGGCACTGAGTTTGAAGGTAGGCCTTGAAATACATCCACAGGTACACCTCCACTTGACTCAAATGATGTCAATTATCAGAAGCTTCTAAAGCCATGACATAATTTTCTGGAATTTTCCAGGCTGTTTAAAGGCACAGTCAACTTAGTGTATGTAAACTTCTGACCCACTGGAATTGTGATACAGTGAATTGTAAATGAAATAATCTGTCTGTAAAAAATTACTTGTGTCATGCACAAAGTAGATGTCCTAACCGACTTGCCAAAACTATAGTTTGTTAACAAGAAATGTGTGGAGTAGTTGAAAAATGAATTTTAATGACTCCAACCTAAGTGTATGTAAACTTCTGACTTCAACTGTACTGTACTGGAATTATCCCTCTACACCCTTTACACATGTACTGTACTGGAGTTATCCCTCTACACCTGTACTGCACTGGAATTATCCCTCTACACCCTTTACACATGTACTGTACTGGAATTATCCCTCTACACTCTTTACACATGGACTATGGGAGGCACACAGTACTACATAGAGCCATGACTACATGGAACTCTATTCCACATCAAGTAACTGATGCCAGCAGTAAAAAAAACACCTTATGGAACAGCAGAGTTTGTCTGTCCAGTGTCTGTGTTCTTTTGCCCATCTTAATCTTTTCTTTTTTTTGGCCAGTCTCAGAAATGGCTTTTTCTTTGCAACTCTGCCTAGAAGGCATTAAGATGTTTAAAAGAACACAGAACACTGGACAGAGGAACTCTGCCTAGATGGCCTGCATCCCAGAGTCGCCTCTTCACTGTTGACATTGAGACTGGTGTTTTGCGGGTACTATTTAACGAAGCTGCCAGTTGAGGACTTTTGAGGCGTATGTTTCTCAAACTAGACACTCTAATGTACTTGTCCTCTTACTCAGTTGTGCACCGGTGCCTCCCACTCCTCTTTCTATTATGGTTAGAGCCAGTGTGTGCTGTTCTGTGAAGGGAGTAGTACACAGCGTTGTACGAGATCTTTAGATTCTTGGCAATTTCAGAAGAATGTTTCTTGTTTCTGGCCATTTTGAGCCTGTAATCGAACCCACAAATGCTGACGCTCCAGATACTTAACTAGTCTAAAGAAGGACAGTTTTAATGCTTCTTTAATCAGAACAACAGTTTTCAGCTGTGCTAACATAATTGCAAAAGGGTTTTCTAATGATAAACTTGGATTAGCTAACACAACGTGCCATTGGAACACAGTAGTGATGGTTGCTGATAATGTGCCTCTGTATACCTATGTAGATATTCCATAAAAAATCTGCCGTTTCCAGCTACAATAGTAATTTACAACATTAACAATGTCTACACTGTATTACTGATCAATCTGATGTTATTTTAATGGACAAAAAATAGCTTTTCTTTCAAACACAAGGACATTTTTCTAAAAGTGACCCCAAACGGTAGTATATACAGCACCAGTCAAAAGTGTGGACACACATACTCATTTAAGGGTTTTTCTTTATTTTTACTATTTTCTACATTGTAGAGTAATAGTGAAGACATCAAAACTATGAAATAACACATATGGAATCCTGAAGTAACCATAAAAAGTGTTAAACAAATCAAAATATATGTTTTATTCTTCAAAGTAGCCACTCTTTGCCTTGATGACAGCTTTGCACACTCTTGGCATTCTCTCAACCAGCTTCACAAGGAACACTTTTCCAACAGTCTTGAAGGAGTTGAGCACTTGTTGGCTGCTTTTCCTTCACTCTGCGGTCCAACTCATCCCAAACCATCCCAATTGAGTTGAGGTCAGGTGATTGTGGAGGCCAGGTCATCTGATGCAGCACCATCACTCCCCTTTTTGGTCAAATAGCCCTTACACAGCCTAGAGGTGTGTTTTGGGTCACTGTCCTGTTGAAAAACAGCGCAAACCAGATGGGATGGCGTATCGCTTCAGAATGCTGTGATAGCCATGCTGGTTAAGTGTGCCTTCAATTCTACGTGTGTGTGAACCACAAGTGGCGATCATCCGTTTACCTACTCTGCATCTCAGGAAGACACAGTGGTTGGAACCAAAATCTCAAATTTGGACGCATCAGACCAGACAGATCTCTGCCAGTCTAATGTCCATTGCTTGTGTTTCTTGGCCCAAGCAAGTCTCTTCTTTTATTGGTGTCCTTTAGTAGTGGTTTATTTGTAGCAACTCAACCAAAAATACCTGATTCACACAGTCTCCTCTGAACAGTTGATGTTGAGATGTCTGTTACTTGAACTCTGAATTTTTTGGGACATCTTTTACTTCACTACATTCCTAAAAACAATATTGTATTTTTTATGTCATATATTTTCCCAGACAACCCAAATTACTCATTACATTTAGAATGCTTAGCAGGACAGGAAAATGGTCCAATTCACGCACTTATCAAGAGAACATCCCTGATCATCCCTACTGCCTCTGATCTGGCTGACTCACTAAACATAAATGCATCGTTTGTAAATTATGTCTGAGTGTTGGAGCGTGCCCCTGGCTATCCATAAATAGTAAAAACAAGAAAATGGTGCCGTCTGGTTTGCTTAATATAAGGAATGTGAAATGATTTGAATTATATTTTAGAAATTACATTTAATTTTGATACTTAAGTATATTTAAAACCAAATAGCTTTTAGACTTTTACTCAAGTAGTATTTTACTGGGTGACTTTGACTTGAGTAACTTTCTATTAAGGTATCTATACTTTTACTCAAGTATGAGAATTGGGTACTTTTTCCATCACTGTATTTTTATAATGATCCCTTGCGTCATACAGCCATTCCTCTGGGTAACCCCGCTGTCTGAAACACTCTTCCAGACAGTCGGCTTGTTTGTCATAGTCACTCTATGTACTACAAATCCTGTGTATGCGAAGGTATTGGCTGATGGGGAGACTCTTTTTTAGGGGTGTAGGGTGGAAGCTGTCTCTGCATAACAGGGAATTCCTGTCCATTCTTCTCAAACAACCCCACATACAGATTTGCATAATTAGATGCCATTTTTTTATACTAAACTTACATACCATGCACTATTTTGACAGTGGAAGATACACTGATTTTATACTGTTTTTCATACTAAGATGGACCAAGATAAGTTGCTTTTGCACATATTTGTTCATTTGTTTTACAAGAGTCTGTTGATCGGTCAGTCATTGGGTTCATTTGTTTTGCAGTATGTTCAAATCAAATCAATCTTTATTTATACAGCACATTTCAGACATGGATGCAACACAATGGCTTCACAGGAAAAAACAAATAAAAACCAATGAAAAAACTGAAATATTTAGTACACAACAAACAAAAGAGGATAAAAAACAGAAGACTAACAACTGAAAGACTAATGAGCACCCTAAAGAAATTCCATTGATTTAAATATTAATTGGATGCAATATCCAACAAAAAATAAAAGCTTGTTTTTTAGGAGGGGTTTTGAAAAACACTATGGGGGTGTCCACTGAAAGTTGACTAGTAACAACAACTGGGGCCTAACAGACACCCACCATGAGACCCACTAAATCTGCTCAAGAAGAGCCAAACAAAAGAAAAGCCCACACCAAACTTAAAGACAGGAAGCAAACCAAAAAGGTGGCGCAACTAAAGGTGTTGACTCTCCACATCTATCAAGACAACTGGAGCACCGGGCCAGACACTCTTAAATAGAACCTGGACCAGCTCAGGTGAAACACCTTCCCACTAACGAGATGTACAAGCCAGCACAGGTGTAACACATACTGACTAACGAGGTGACACCAATCAGTGCGTCCTACGTGCTAACGAGCTATACGGGCTAACGAGCTATAAGTGCTAAAGTCCAACCTCAAAACATAAATGAAAAAACCAAAGACTGTAACAACTTCCCCCTTAAGACAACAAATATATTCTATATTTTTGTTGGACAAGTTTGCTCACCACCAACAGAAAACAACTTCCATTTCACATTATAATCAACTACAATGCTTCACCAATATAAACATGGTGTCTACTGGCTGTCAACAACTAAAAACAAGAAAAAACACGTATTTCTAAATAATAAAATACAATCGTATCATTATTTTCTCAATTTTCTTTCTATAGAATCCTAAAACTCACTAGCTTCTAGAAGTCTCGTCCCCTTGGAACTTGCCCAAACAAAACTCAAATCAAATTGTATTAGTCACATGCGCTGAATACATGTGTAGACCTAACAGTGAAAGGCTTACTTACGAGCCCCTAACCAACAGTGCAGTTTCAAAAAAATGGACTGCCAACCCTTGAGACAATCAGCAACCAAGTTGTCCTTACCACAGACATGTCTGATTTCAAGAGGAAACTCCTGCGATATCCGTAGTAACTTTCCACCTCACTGCGGAGCTTCTCTCTCTTTTCAGGGTTCACTCGATAGGCATGTTGTTGGATCGGGGACCAGTCCCCAATGTCATGCTCTAGTACATTTGTGTTGGCACATCTGAGAATGTTATCCTGCTTTTAGAATATCAGGGATCAATGTCAATATAATTGTACCCCAAAATTGTCAGTTGGTTGCATAAATAATGATTACTAAATGTTACATGAATTGTAAATATGAAATATCAAAACCAAATGTACACCCCTTTGTTAATATGTATGGGCAATAATTAACTTAGTGGTCAGGCATAGAATAATAAAACCTGTATATTTTGTCAGGCTGAATGTTTGAAATATGAGGTGATTTGAGTCATGCTTCTTCAGTAGTGGAATAAAGACAATTAGCACTTGAACGTTGTAAATAAATACTGGAGGGATGTAGGATTGTTAATAAAATTGATTATAGACCAATTTATTATACTGCGTCCATGTGTATAGGCTGCAAGTAAGTTGAAATTAAGTTGTTTTCAAATCATTGAAAAAACGACCCGAAAATACGTCTTTTCAACTTTCATTTTCAACTACAACCGAACATATATTGGACGTCGGGCATAGTCTTCTTTTCAACCTTTTCAACGTCGTTTGAATTACATTTTGCTAGGTGAGAATAGCGCAATGTCAAAACATAGTTTTAACGCGTCCAAATCAATAACCAACATGCAGAAACATTTTGGGATATATTGAAGAGTTGCATTTTGATTCAAGTGGGTCACCAACGTGGTAAATGTAACACAACTCTATTTTTGTCAGTCACTTTTTGTTGAATCTCATAAATAGTACTCTTTCAATTAAGAAGCCAGGATTTTCCCCCTGAGACTAAAATCAATTGAACAGGTGGCAAATGTTTATGGTTCTACATTCTGACATTCATTAAAATACGCCTTCCACAATATTAAAAACATTCTACATTGTGACATTATTTCATTGATATCATGAAACAACTACTTCATGTATTTTCTGATGTTTAATCAGAGATCTTTTATCAGAGTATCTCTTCCCACATTGATCACAGCACGGATTCTCTCCTGTGTGTGTTCTTTGGTGTGCTATCAGGCTGTTTAGCTGAGTAAAACTCTTCCTACATTGATCACAGCCAAAAGGTTTCTCTCCAGTGTGTATTCTCTGGTGTGATTTCAGGGATTGTAGCCAAATAAAACTCTTCCCACAGTGATCACAGCCAAAAGGTTTCTCTCCAGTGTGTATTCTCTGGTGTATAGTTAGATAGCTAGATGTAGAAAAACTCTTCCCACATTGATCACAGCTATAAGGTTTCTCTCCTGTGTGTGTTCTCTGGTGTACTATCAGGTTGTTTAGCTGAGTAAAACTCTTCTCACATTGATTACAGCCAAAAGGTTTCTCTCCAGTGTGTATTCTCTGGTGTGTTTTCAGGGTTTGCAGCCAAATAAAACTCTTCTCACATTGATTACAGCCAAAAGGTTTCTCTCCAGTGTGTATTCTCTGGTGTGAGTTCAGGGTTTTTAGCTGAGAAAAACTCTTCCCACACTGATCACAGCCGTAAGGTTTCTCTCCAGTGTGAATTCTTTGATGTATTTTAAGGTCTGATGAAGAGTTTAATCTTTTCCCACAGTCAGAGCAGCAGTGAGATTTCTTCCCTGTGGGTCTCTGCTGGTGTTTCTTGAGGAGTTCTGATCTGGAGAGACTCTTCTCTGCCTCGTCAGAATCATGATGTTGTTGAGCCTCCCAAGAGGATCCACGATAGTCCCGTGTCTCTCCTGTGTGAACGACAAAGTCAGACAGATGGTTAAAGTCCACTGTTTATTTGGGGTAAAAGGTGATGCCCAGAGCATACCCATGAAGTTGTACAACAATTGACGTCTGTTAAATTTGACAATTAAGACAGTCAAGTTAGCAAAAATAGTCATATTTTGTCTTGATTTCACAATAGTAGTAACATCGATGATTGTAGGCTAGAAATTAGTTATTCATGTTGTTGAAACTCTAAGCAGTGTGCCAGACGACTTTTGGTTTCCAATATAGGCCACTTTCTGTGTTTGCTAAAATTGTGGCATGAGGGCAAAGTACACACAATTTGGTTGCAGAAACTCCTCCCTGCTAATGAGGAAACCGCTAGTTATGGATGTAGTATATCTGGTAATGAGGAAACCACTAGTTATGGATGTAGTATATCTGGTAATGAGGAAACCACTAGTTATGGATGTAGTATATCTGTTTGGAGCAAAAATGGTGAGTGAAGATTTTAGTTTTCCACAATGTATTCTCAATATTACAGCGCACTATCAGCGCAAGATCAGGAGTGCTACTCAAGGAAACTTACATTAAGCTCTGTGTCTATTCACTAGTTCACCACCATGGGGGAAAACTCAGGGGAGTTCTCATAGGCTGACAGCAAATATAGCCTCCATTTCCAGGTTGCTTATGAGCTAAGTATCTCTGTGTCCAAACAGACTAACGAGACCCTACTGTAAATCAAGCAGACAATAGCACATTATAAACACCAATTTGTTAGGGATGTTGGATCCAACATGGAGCACGTCATAACGGTCTTTACCAGAGTAATGAATGAAGAAGCATTTTGGTTATTGTTGCATGTCGTGATGTTTGTCATGTGACTGTCATTCAGAAAACGATTTCCTGGATCAGCTGATGATAGTTGAACATGTGACTAACTAAACAGTTACAGTATTAAGAATTATGTGTAATTATTGAAGAACCGCGTTAATGACAGTATCCATTTGGGTGTTGTCTATAAAGTTAAGGTGACTCTCGGTTAGAACCATTGGATTTAGCAACTCTGAAATGATTTAGGATTTCTGTGCCCATGAAAACTGTTTTCCCAGCGTAACATAAGGAGCCACTAAATGTTACATAGTTCGAGTGCATTTTTTAAACTTAGAAATGGCACTGTTGGTTAGAGCCTGTAAGTCAGCATTTCAATGTAAGGTCTTCACCTGTTGTATTTGGGGCACGTGACAAATACATTTTGATTTGATAGAAGTAGGACTAGTCTACCTGGCCTGCGCGCAAATGTAGGCCTATAACTGTGCCCATTTGGGGATGTCTGATAGTATTTATGATTGTCTTAACGCACCACCACTAATGAGTTGTGGAGCTTCTCAAAGTAATTTTTCTTCACCTCAAACAGCAAGTAAACAAAGTCTAATCAAAATCAATTGCGTTCCTCAAAGTATTTGTCAAATATTGCCAGCTCTCGCCCTTTCGATAACCACTCGGCATAAAAGGGAAAGATGTAATGCTCTGATCCAGGGTAAATGTCATAAAATACCTGATTACTTCTTATTCCTTGCACAAATAGCCGACAGCTGTGTCTGTCCCAAACTATACCAGAATATTTTATACGATGTTGCAAGCTTGCTATCTAAAGTTTTGGGCTGACCCAGTTGATATAATGTTTCAAGTTCGTTGTAGACAGGCCATGTGCAGCAAATGTGAATTATTTATTTTTATCAGGATATTTTCTACCTGCAGGCTGCAATGTTTTTATTTGATGGCTTTATGTAGGCTATTTTTACATAGTTGGCAATGGCAATAAAAGTTACTTTTAGATTTGTATAATTTTCATTTAGATAGAATGTAGATTAATCACAGACAATGAATTTGAGATACTATTATAAATGAAATGAAACTTGGCACTCCAAGTGGAAAATGTTGCCGACCGCTGGTGTAGCCCATTACCGGAAACTTCATGATCACAACGGCAGAATTTTTCTCCTTCTGGTTAGGTTATCTTGATCTCTGGCTACCGAGTCATTTGTGTGTCTTAATTATTTAATCAAACAGCCTGCTTAAAGCATCAGACCAGTTCAGTACATATAGTTTTTTTTTTTTTTACATCTATAAATGGAAAAATACACGTTATAACATTTGAACCATTCGTTTGGTAGAAAGAACAGACGACTCTTGGTTGACAAAGATTTACTTTAGGTGGGAACACTAGAACATGATTTTGGGGCAACGCAGGAGTGGCTTCGGTAGACGTCTCTGAATGTCCATGAGTGACCCAGCCAGAGCCCGATCTAACATCTCTGGAGAGACCTGAAAATAGCTGTGCAGTGATGTTCCCCATCCAACCTGACCGAGCTAGAGAGGATCTGCAGAGAAGGGATGGGAGAAACTCCCCAAATGCAGGTGTGCCAAATAAATTAGCTAAATGAAAGAGGGAAAAAATGTATTTAACCAATTTTAGAATAAGGCTTTAACGTAACAAAATGTGGAAAAAGTCAAGGGGTCTGAATACTTTCCGAATGCACTGTATACAGCAACACCTCCCCCATCATTCCTGTCTTTTCTGTAGATGTTATATCCCTGTATTGCTACTGCTCTATCAAAGGAATTATCTCAGTGAGTTTCAGAGATAAACAGTACAGTGCATTCCAAATTCAATAGGCAGGCAAGTAAACAAAAAGTTTTCAAATAAAAACTATAACAGAAAATGTCAAAGCGTATATAACGCCCGTCCAAGAGACTGTCGACCAATCGCCTTCACATTGTCATGCTATGACACGCAGTTCCTGAACTATTTCTCACTAAATCCCTTTTTAAAGTCAGGGTATGAGTCGAGAAACATGCCTATTTTACTTGAAAGTACGTAATGTTACGATTCAAAAGCTATACGTTATTACAGAGAACAAGTTAATTATCTCACATCTCTGAAAATATTTGTAATGTTGTGCTTCTTGTTCACAGAGGGTAATTCATGCCAATGTTCTTTTCTTTAAGCTGTTAATACGAATCGAAAGGATTTTCCAATATCCTCATTTCTTAAAGTATATCTGGTGATAGCAAGTGATAGTGATACACAAGCTAGGTTTATTTGAAACATTGCCATCCCATGGCAGCATTTACCAGCCACCAGGTTCAGAAGCTTTAAAACCACAAACAATATTTAAAACCCTATTTTTGCCCAAAGTTAAGATATAAATTATTCAAAATGAACATAATTCATGCTGGTTATTATTTTTGGCTATTTTAGTTTGAGTCAAAGATAGTTTTGGAATAGTTTTCATTTTTCAAACAGGTTTGTTATTTTATTTCAGTTTACAAAATAGTTTTCCCCTAATTACTATTTCTATAATAAGCATGGAGGTTTCCCCTATCAACCAGTCATAGGTACTGGCGACAAAGCGCCTCGTAACCTAGCTGGGAATGGGACAGACGGAACCCTTCTGTGGTAACAGACAGGGGCGATTTGTAATCAAATCTCATTCCCAGGAATGGGGGTTCATATGAACCACAGAGACCGTGTGTGGGATAATAACATGGCCATGTCCAACCCTGCTTGTTCCCTCGACTCCGCTACCAACCACCAATCTCCAACAGGGCCGTTAACCTGTATCACTAGACACCTCATAGTGAGCTACAGGTAGGAATCAGCAATGAATCCCAATAATGAGACACCTCTGGGGAGGAGTGTCAGCAACATAAAAAAAATATATATATATATTTATACATATATATCGTGTTTTATGACAAACTGTTTTTTACGAATCCGTCAAGACACCAACTTAGACTTTACCGTGAAATGCTTTACTTACAAGCCATTAAACAACAGTGCAGTTCAAGAAGAAAATATTTACCAAGTAGACTAAAATAAAAAGTAATAATAAAAAGTAACACAATGAGAATAACTATAACGAGGCTATATACAGGGGGCACCGGTACCGAGTCAGTGTGCGGGGGTTACAGGCTAGTTGAGGTAATCTGTACATGAAGGTGGGGGCGTAGTGACTATGCATAGGTAATAAACAACCAGCGAGTAGCAGCAGTGCAACGAAGGGGGAGTGGGGGGGGGGGGGGGGGGGGGGGGTCAATGTAAATTGTCCAGCGGCAATTTTATGAATTGTTCAGCAGTCTTATGGCTTGGGGTAGAAGCTGTTGAGGAGGCATTTGGTCGTAGACTTGGCGCTCCGCTTTCTCTGCTATAACAGAGAAAATAATTTAAAACTTGGGTGACTGGAGTCTCTGACAATTTTGTGGGCTTTCCTCTGACACAGCCTATTATATAGGTCCTGGATGGCTGGACAGGAAGCTTGGCCACAGTGATGTACTGGGCCGTTCGCACTACCCTCTGTAGTGCCTTACGGTCAGATGCTCAGCAGTTGCCATACCAGGCGGTGATGCAACCGGTCAGGATGCTCTCGATGGTGCAGCTGTATTACCTATTGAGGATCTGGTGACCCATGCCAAATCTTTTCAGTCTCCTGAGGGGGAAAAGGTTTTGTTGTGCCCTCTTCACGACTATCTTGGTATATACCCACGTGGGTGATTAAAATATGAAATGAGGTCCACACTCCAATCCAGTTGATGGTGGGAATGCACCTTAAAGTTGGTTGCCAACCGCCATATAAAGTCCAAAGAAGAAAAAAAAGCCTGAAGGAAGGAGAAATGACGAGAAACGAATTTGGTTAGCCTTTTGGGGCATCGCGACCGGTTACCTATTTTGATGTGATGGGAAAGTATTGTGTGAACTTATGTTGATGTGATATGAAAGTACAGCAATTTATGTTTCTAGAAACGTATCGCAATTGAGAATCGATTCACATTTAGGTGGATTATTTGACTATTTTACCTGCCAGAGCCAGTCTACCTCTGAAAATAACATACAGTCCTTGGACCTTGAAGAGGGGGCAGCAATCAGCAGTAGAAACAATAACAAAGCGTACTCCCTGCCCGTTTCTGTAAAAAGCTGAGGGATGGGGCTGGAGAAATGCAACCATCCATGATATCAACATTATAGTTTTAACCATGTTTTGAGGATATATAGTGTTTCTTTATATTTACTGACAAAACATTGGAATAAAAAAAGCTTATATTTTGGGTTCTGATGGGGTACGACAGTTGAACTAAGCTCATGAGACTTGCAACACCTTATGGTGAAAGATACCAAACTTGACCTCAATTCTATCACCTTGTCTGACTATTGGAGGAAAGGCCTAATCCCCAGAGGACTCTGTATTATGAAGTTTCCAGCGAATGGAGAAAACCAACATGCAAGAATTCAGAATCACATCCGCAGAGAAGGAAGCCTAGATCTGTTTCTTTCAACTTTACAAGCAGTGACGATGAGGATCACCCCAGACACTCAGAGGCCAGCTTCTTCCAAGATTTTTTAGATCAGGAAGAGGAGTCACGCAGGTTCCTCAGCAAGAGAGGGAGAGGAAGAAATCAAGACTATCCAACCACACGGAGCAGGACCAGAACAAGGCTGTGATCAACATTTCTGGAGAACCCCTTTCTGATGATTGCATAAGGGTATTGTCTAAAGGACTGTCCTTTGCCCCCACATATTCAACTAATGAATTTTATACAAAGATTGACCTATTTCGTTTCTACAGTAATCTACATCTGAAGGCCTGGTACAAGCAAAACATCTCTCCAACTACAGACGCCAGTGTCTCAGGTCAGGCAGTTTCTGTTCCCTCAAAAACACCTTTTAAGCCCAAGTCCACCTTTTGTCCCATCGTCCAGAATGCCACACTAAATACATTTGCCAAAAAAAGTGAATTTTGATGTGGAGAATCTGTTTACGGGTAAAATTGACTCCAACCAAACACGACGTAATCTTTCTAAGACAGAGAGGGATGCAGTTGAATCATTGTCCAAAAATGAACGGATTGTGGTTAAAAAAGCAGACAAAGGTGGTGCTACAGTAGTGTGGAGTAAAGACAAATATGTGACAGAAGCCTACTGTCAATTAGACAATGATGAATTCTACCAATCTCTTATCTTCAACCCTACAGAGGACCTACAAACAGAATTGAAAGGGATCCTCACAGAAGCTAAGGAGAATGGCTACATTTCAGACAATGAGTTCAAATTTATTTTCAATGGCAGTCCGCCTATGGCTTCTTTTTTTACCTTCTTCCAAAAGTCCACAAAAATCTTGAAAATCCCCCAGGCAGACCAGTCATTAGTGGTAATGAAAGTCTGACAGAGCCCATCTCTAAGTACATTGATTACTTTATTAAGCCTTTTCTGACGTCACTCCCAGCCTATCTTCAAGATACCACAGGTGTGTTGAACAAAATTAAGGAATTGAACAATATAGGTACAGCTTCCTTTTTAGTCACCATGGATGTGGAATCTCTATACACCACCATTGAGCATGAACAAGGTTTGGCAGCTATGCACCATTTCTTGAGTACCCGGCCTGAAACTGAGATGCCTCCTACAGAATTCATTGTCTCACTGACTGGACTCTTAATCATAACATCTTTATCTTTCAGGACCGTATTTTTAAACAGGTCAAAGGATGTGCCATGGGAGCTTGCTACAGCCCTTCCTACGCTGGTTTGTACTTGGGTAAATGGGAAAATGACTTCATTTTGGATCCTTCTAATAACCATTTCTTTGACCGGATTATATGGTGGGGACGCTATATTGATGATGTTTGCCTGTTTTGGTCCGGCTCAGAAGATGAACTTATTTCCTTCCACCAATACCTTAACAGCATTAATCCTAACATCAAACTAACTATGGAGTACAGCAAGGATAACATTCATTTTTTTGGACCTCGACATTAGTAAAAATGACAAAGGTTGTTTGCACACATCAATCTTTAGGAAGCCTACAGATGGGAATACCATTCTGAGGGCAGACAGCTTTCACCCCAAAAGGCTAAAAGAGAATACTCCATATGGCCAATTCCAAAGAGTCCGCAGAATTTGCGATCAGGAAACAGACTACAGTGTCAAATCTGCTGAATTGGAGAATCGCTTCTTGAATCGGGGCTACAGCGTTCAGGTCCTGAAAGATGCAGGTATAAGAGCAGGATTACTTGACAGAGAGAACTTGTTGCGAAGGGGAGTGCCTCGTGATACATCAGAGAGAGTGTATTTTGTTACAAAATACAGCACTGAAGCAGAGAACATTAAAATAATCATTAAAATAATTGGGGAATCATCCAAAGTGATACGCTACTACGCCAAGTCTTTCCTGAGCCACCAGTCATAAGCTTTAAGAGATGTCCTACCCTAAATGACAAATTAGTCCACAGTTATCTTCCGGGTGACTCTCAAAAAACTTGGCTTGCCCACAAACCCAAGGGCTCTTTTAAATGTAACCATTGCAACAATATTGCACAGAAGAAGTATTTTGTTGACACAGCTTCCAAAATGGAGTATTACGTCAAGCATTTCATTAACTGCAAAACCACTTATGTCATCTATAGATTGGAATGTCCACAGTGCAAGGTGTTCTACATTGGACGGACAAAGAGACGCCTTCAAGACCGCTTAGCGGAACACAAGTACGCCATACGGGTAGACAATGAAGACTACCCCATGGCAAGGCACTACAAGTCCTTACACCATGGCAACCCTGCCTCCCTACAAGCTATGGGTACTGATCATATTCCAGCCTCTATTAGAAAAGGGGACCATCTTAAACAATTAAACCAAAGGGAAAGTGTTAGGATTTACAAATTACAGGCCACTAAATACCCTGGTTTAAATTAAGATAGGGATTTCTCATCCTTCCTGTATGGTTGTGATAGGTCCATTTGCTGTCAGCTAGTGGACATTTTGCTCAATTGCCCTCAGCTATGTTTAGACTGTTGTTGTTCATGTTTGCTGTGTTCTAGTGTACTATGGAATATATTGCTGTCTTATTCTTGACACTTCTCCCAGTCATATTTAAGGTTAGAACTACCTTTCTAAGTGTCCTGATACTTCTAGCTTGGAGTTGTATTTTTATGATAACATAGCTTCAGTATTTAACTTTTTAATGTGTATAGTTTTGCTTACTAGGTATGTCCAATCAATTTTGTAACCACTCCCTCTTCTAATTAAGGCTAATTGGAAAAGCTGTTCAAAAGAGGACATTGTATTATTTTTTTGTACTCCCTGACGAAGGCCATGCAGCCGAAACGCGTCGGATAAAAAAAAAAAAACTTTGTTACTATTGAACATGCCATACTAATAAAGGCATTTTAATTAATTATATTAAGAGTGCCTTGGTCCTCCTTTCTTTTTGATGCCCAATTTACTAAAGAGCACCTTCTGTCTACCAAATTTACTATTGTGTACCTTAGTAGCGCTTCCCTTCCTCCTCTTTCTACTAGTTAAGCTCATGTTGCATTTATAACTGAATTCTTCAAGAAACAATGGGTACATATCAATAATGTATAAATCCCAAAATGGATGTAACAACTGCTGATTGCCCCTTTAAGACTACATATTGGGCTAATCTAATAGGATATATTGAGGACTACAGTATTTCAGGCATTGTCATTGGATGCATTTGATCAATTGTTAACGTTTTGTTGATGGTGCACTCTTGATGTTCTACACGTTACAGAACAACATTAAAGTGTAGAACCCCTTTACTGCATATTGGTTCAACGACTGCAGAGACGGTACTTACTGGTGTTAAACATATCTCCAACCTCCTCTTCCTCATCCAATGTGACAGTCATCTCCCCCTCCTCCTCTTTCACTCCAAAAACGGAATCCTCCTCTTTATCTTCCTCTTCTTTTACTGTAACATCCTCCTCTTTCACTCTGAACGCGTCTTCCTCTTCTTTCACTGAAACGTCTTTCTCTTCTTCTTTCACGATAACAGCCTCACCCTCTACTTGTTTTTGTAGTGTGATATCTTTCTCTTCCTGCTCCTCTTTCACGAGAGCTTCTTTCTTCGTCCAGCAGACCTCTTCTTTATCAGGAGAGTAACTTAGTGAACTCATGGTCGGAGATGTTAGCTATCTAGCATTAGCGACTAGCGTAGTTCTGAGCTAACTTAGCAAACCAGCTAACGTTAGCTGACAAACGTAAATATATAATTAAATGGGCCAACAAGTACATACGACAGAAGTGTGTTTAATACACATCGACTAATATACACCAAAACAGTGTAAAGAGCGTGAATGTTGTAGCTATGTTTGCTATAAAGCTACCGAGGAGTCTGACTAGCTGTTGTTGAAGGAGCGTCCCGTCCACTAGATTATACGTCACACTGGCAGCATCGCCTGAACCTAAAAGACGCACATCGCCATCTGCTGACTGGAGTGGGCAACGCAGTTGAGGAAACAAAATTAGATTTTTCATTTATTTCATAAAAGTTTAATATTATATTAGGTAATTCAAAGAGAAGCATGTGTTGATTGATTCGTTTTTAATGAGTGAGAATTTAAAACAAACTTTACACCCACTACATATTTGCATTGAACCATACTTCTGACATGGATCATTTTGACCACAGAGGCATATCTTTTTTCATAGCCAAAATGTGGTTTATTCAATTCTTCCAATTTTTCATGACTTTGTCAATCAACTGGTTCTTATTAAATCTAAATCATGGTTTAGTGTTTCTGTATCAAAATGGACTTTTAACAAATTCAAATCCTTTGGAGTCATTTTGACCCCAGGCAAAAGCAACTTTGATAAATAGGACGTTTATTTAAAATCAAAATCAAATCACATTTTATTGGTCACATACACGTGTTTATCAGATGTTTTTGACGGTGTAACGAAATGCTTGTGTTTCTAGCTCCGACGGTGCAGTAATATCTAACAAGTAATATCTAACAATTTCACAACATATACCCAATACACACAAATCTAAATATTTTAATCTAGGTTTCTCTGTAGACATGATCCATCCCACCAGAGGGTGAAGGGGCAACCGGATCAGTGGTTTTGACCAGAAAGACAGCTGCAGACACACAGTATAGTGCCACACAGTACTCTCCTAAGATTGGATTTTCTATACCACGTATGACGTGACTGTGTACAAAACTGCCAGCGGTAGAATACTCTGCCAGCGGTATACAGTGCATTCGGAAAGTATTGAGACCCCTTCACCTTTTCCACATTTTGTTACGTTACAGCCTTATTCTAAAATTAAATTCCCCCCCCCCCCCTCATCAATCTACACACAATACCCCATAATGACAAACCAAAAACAGTTTTTTGGAAAAAAGGGGCGTATCCTTAAGAGGTTTAAATCATTGCTACATAAAGGCCTGATTGGTGGAGTGCTGCAGAGATGGTTGTCCTTCTGGAAGGTTCTCCCATCTCCACAGAGGAACTCTGGAGCCCTGTCAGAGTGACCATTGGGTTCTTGGTCACCTCCATGACGAAGGCCCTTCTCCCCCGATTGCTCAGTTTGGTCAGATGGCCAGCTCTAGGAAGAGTCTTGGTGGTTCCAAACTTCTTCCATTAAAGAATGATGGTGGCCACTGTGTTCTTGGGGACCTCCAATATTACAGACATTTTTGGTACCCTTCTCCAGATCTGTGCCTTGACACAATCCTGTCTCTGAGCTCTACGGACAATTTCTTCGACCTCATTGCTTTGTATTTGCTCTGACATGCATTGTCAACTGTGGGACCTTAAATAGACAGGTATAATCATAAACAATATGATTTCATGTGGCATAAACAAAAATACAAATTCTCAGTCAAAAATAAGTGAGAACACAGCGCCTTTATTCTCTCATGTGATTTCAGGTTCTCTGACTGGAAAAATGTCCTTCCACACAGAGAGAGAGCAGTGGTAGGACTTTTTTAGTGTGTGTCTTCTTATGCTCCTTCAGTCTCCTTAACCAGAAAAAACTATTTCCACACTGGGAACATAGAAAATGCTTTTCTCCTGTGTATATTCTCTCATGCTCCCTAACCAGGTAAAACTATTTTTACACTGGGAGCAGTGGTAAGACTTTTCTCCTGTGTGTATTCTCTCATGCTCTTTTAGATACCCTATCTGAGTAAAACTCCACAATGGGAACATTGGAATGGCTTTTCTCCTTTGTGTATTCTCTCAGGCATTTTCAGGTTAGTTAACACAGCAAAACTCTTCTCACACTGGGAACATTGGTAAGGCTTTTCTCCGGTGTGTAGTCTCGCAAGCTTTTTTAGATTTCCTATCCGAGTAAAACTCTTTCCATAATGGGAACATTGGAAAGGCTTTTCTCCTTTGTGTATTCTCTCATGCTCTTTTACTTGCCCTCTCTTAGTAAAACTCTTTCCACACTGGGACATTGGAAAGGCTTTTCTCCTGTGTGTGTCCTCTCATGCAGTTTTAGGAATCTTAACCAGTAAAAACTATTTTCACAGTGGGAGCAGTGGTGTTGTCTCGCTGGTTTGGATGTCTCTGGGTCTGGTTCCCCTGAAGAACTCATCCCGCTGTCAGAGTGAGAGTCTGGTTTCTCTCCTGCTAAAGACAAACAGAGTATCTCGTTAAACAGAGACCTGAATGAAACCTCCACATAATAAAACTAATATAGACTAGATCCCTCAATAAAAGAGCAGAACTGGCCATCACAGAGTGGATGTAGTGCTTTGTAGGCAGGATAAATCCATTTGAATTCAATACATTTTTGACAGCATCCCTTTTGATTAAAAAAAATCTTTCCTTACATGTTTGCCTATGGAAGAAGTGGTAAGAAAGTGACTTCATCTAACTGAATGTAAAAACATTCATGAGATATACAGTACCAGTCAAAAGTTTGGACACACCTACTCAATTGATACCTAGCACTACCTATTATGCTTGCTAGCGCGACTCGGGAGGCTGTTGATACCTCGCACTACCTATTATGCTTGCTAGCGCCACTCGGGAGGCTGTTGATACCTAGCACTACCTGTTATGCTTGCTAGCGCCACTCGGGAGGCTGTTGATACCTAGCACTACCTATTATGCTTGCTAGCGCCACTCGGGAGGCTGTAGATACCTAGCACTACCTATTATGCTTGCAAGCACTACCTATTATGCTTGCTAGCGCCACTCGGGAGGCTGTTGATACCTAGCACTACCTATTATACTTGCTAGCACTACCTATTATGCTTGCTTGCACCACTCGGGAGGCTGTTGATACCTAGCACTACCTATTATACTTGCTAGCACTACCTATTATGCTTGCTAGCACCACTCGGGAGGCTGTTGATACCTAGCACTACCTATTATACTTGCTAGCACCACATGAGAGGCTGTTCATACCTAGGACTACCTATTATACTTGCTAGCACCACTCGGGAGGCTGTTGATACCTAGCACTACCTATTATGCTTGCTAGCACCACACGAGAGGATGTTGATACCTAGCACTCCCTACTATGCTTGCTAGCACCACTCGGGAGGCTGTTGATACCGAGCACTCCCTATTATACTTGCTAGCACCACACGAGAGGCTGTTGATACCTAGCACTACCTATTATACTTGTAAGCACCACTTGGGAGGCTGTTGATACCTAGCACTACCTATTATACTTGCTAGCACTACCTATTATGCTTGCTAGCACCAATCAGGAGGCTGTTGATACCTCGCACTACCTATTATGCTTGCTAGCGCCACTCGGGAGGCTGTTCATACCTAACACTACCTGTTATGCTTGCTAGTGCCACTCGGGAGGCTGTTGATACCTAGCACTACCTATTATGCTTGCTAGCACCACGCGCGAGGCTGTTGATACCTAGCACTACCTGTTATGCTTGCTAGCGCCACTCGGGAGGCTGTTGTTACCTAGCACTACCTATTATGCTTGCTAGCGCCACTCGGGAGGCTGTTGATATATAGCACTACCTATTATGCTTGCTAGCGCCACTCGGGAGGCTGTTGATACCTAGCACTACCTATTATGCTTGCTAGCGCCACTCGGGAGGCTGTTGATACCTAGCACTACCTATTATGCTTGCTAGCACTACCTATTATGCTTGCGAGCACCATTCGGGAGGCTGTTGATACCTAGCACTAAATATTATGCTTTCTAGCACCACACAAGAGGCTGTTGATACCTAGCACTACATATTATGCTTGCTAGCACAACTCGGGAGGCTGTTGATACCTAGCACTACCTATTATGCTTGCTAGCACCACACGAGAGGATGTTGATACCTAGCGCTCCCTACTATGCTTGCTAGCACCACTCGGGAGGCTGTTGATACCGAGCACTCCCTATTATACTTGCTAGCACCACACGAGAGGCTGTTGATACCTAGCACTACCTATTATACTTGTGAGCACCACTTGGGAGGCTGTTGATACCTAGCACTACCTATTATACTTGCTAGCACTACCTTTTATGCTTGCTAGCACCACTCGGTTGGCTGTTGATTTCTAGCACTACCTTTTATGTTTGCTAGCACCAATCGGGAGGCTGTTGATATCTATCACTACCTATTATGCTTGCTAGCACTACCTATTATGCTTGCTAACACCACTCTGGAGGCTGTTGATACCTAGCACTACCTATTATACTTGCTAGCACCACTCGGGAGGCTGGTGATACCTAGCACTAGCTATTATGCTTGCTAGCACCATTTGGGAGGCTGTTGCTACCTAGCACTACCTATTATACTTGCTCGCACTTCCTATTATGCTTGCTAGCACAACTCGGGAGGCTGTTGATACCTAGCACTACCTATTATAATTGCTAGCACCACACGAGAGGCTGTTGATACCTAGCACTACCTATTATGCTTGCTAGCACCACTCGGGAGGCTGTTGATACCTAGCACTACCTATTATACTTGCTAGCACCACACGAGAGGCTGTTGATACCTAGCACTACCTATTATACTTGCGAGCACCACTCGGGAGGCAGTTGATACCTAGCACTACCTATTATGCTTGGAAGCACCACTCGTGAGGCTGTTGATACCTAGCACTACCTATTATGCTTGCTAACACCACATGAGAGGCTGTTGATACCTAGCACTACCTATTATGCTTGCTAGCACCACACGAGAGGCTGTTGATACCTAGCACTACCTATTATGCTTGCTAGCACCACTTGGGAGGCTGTTGATACCTAGCACTACCTACTATAACTGCTAGCACCACACGAGAGGCTGTTGCTATCTAGCACTACCTATTATGCTTGCTAGCACCACTCGGGAGGCTGTTGATACCTAGCACTACCTATTATGCTTGCTAGCACCACACGAGAGGCTGTTGATACCTAGCACTCCCTACTATGCTTGCTAGCACCACTCTGGAGGCTGTTGATACCTAGCACTCCCTACTATGCTTGCTAGCACCACTCTGGAGGCTGTTGATACCTAGCACTACCGATTACACTTGCTAGCACTACCTATTATGCTTGCTAGCACCACTCGGGAGGCTGTTGATACCTAGCACTACCTATTATACTTGCTAGCACCACACGAGAGGCTGTTGATACCTAGCACTACCTATTATACTTGCGAGCACCACTCGGGAGGCAGTTGATACCTAGCACTACCTATTATACTTCCGAGCACCACTCGGGAGGCAGTTGATACCTAGCACCACCTATTATGCTTGCTAGCACCACTCGGGAGGCTGTTGATACCTAGCACTACCTTTTATGCTTGCTAGCGTCACTCGGGAGGCTGTTGATACCTAGCACTACCTATTATGCTTGCTAGCACCACTCGGGAGGCTGTTGATACCTAGCACTACCTATTATGCTTGCTAGCACCACTCGGGAGGCTGTTGATACCTAGCAATACCTTTTATGCTTGCTAGCGCCACTCGGGAGGCTGTTGATACCTAGCACTACCTATTATACTTGCTAGCACTACCTATTATGCTTGCTAGCGCCACTCGGGAGGCTGTTGATACCTAGCACTACCTATTATGCTTGCTTGCACCACTCGGGAGGCTGATGATACCTAGCACTACCTATTATACTTGCTAGCACTACCTATTATGCTTGCTAGCACCACTCGGGAGGCTGTTGATACCTAGCACTAAATATTATGCTTTCTAGCACCACACAAGAGGCTGTTGATACCTAGCACTACATATTATGCTTGCTAGCACCACTCAGGAGGCTGTTGATACCGAGCACTCCCTATTATACTTGCTAGCACCACACGAGAGGCTGTTGATACCTAGCACTACCTATTATACTTGTGAGCACCACTTGGGAGGCTGTTGATACCTAGCACTACCTATTATACTTGCTAGCACTACCTATTATGCTTGCTAGCACCACTCGGGAGGCTGTTGATACCTAGCACTAAATATTATGCTTGCTAGCACCACTCGGGAGGCTGTTGATACCTAGCACTACCTATTATGCTTGCTAGCACCACACGAGAGGCTGTTGATACCTAGCACTCCCTACTATGCTTGCTAGCACCACTCTGGAGGCTGTTGATACCTAGCACTACCGATTACACTTGCTAGCACTACCTATTATGCTTGCTAGCACCACTCGGGAGGCTGTTGATACCTAGCACTACCTATTATACTTGCTAGCACCACACGAAAGGCTGTTGATACCTAGCACTACCTATTATACTTGCGAGCACCACTCGGGAGGCAGTTGATACCTAGCACTACCTATTATACTTCCGAGCACCACTCGGGAGGCAGTTGATACCTAGCACCACCTATTATGCTTGCTAGCACCACTCGGGAGGCTGTTGATACCTAGCACTACCTTTTATGCTTGCTAGCGTCACTCGGGAGGCTGTTGATACCTAGCACTACCTATTATGCTTGCTAGCACCACTCGGGAGGCTGTTGATACCTAGCACTACCTATTATGCTTGCTAGCACCACTCGGGAGGCTGTTGATACCTCGCACTACCTATTATGCTTGCTAGCGCCACTCGGGAGGCTGTTGATACCTAGCACTACCTGTTATGCTTGCTAGCGCCACTCGGGAGGCTGTTGATACCTAGCACTACCTATTATGCTTGCTAGCGCCACTCGGGAGGCTGTAGATACCTAGCACTACCTATTATGCTTGCAAGCACTACCTATTATGCTTGCTAGCGCCACTCGGGAGGCTGTTGATACCTAGCACTACCTATTATACTTGCTAGCACTACCTATTATGCTTGCTTGCACCACTCGGGAGGCTGTTGATACCTAGCACTACCTATTATACTTGCTAGCACTACCTATTATGCTTGCTAGCACCACTCGGGAGGCTGTTGATACCTAGCACTACCTATTATACTTGCTAGCACCACATGAGAGGCTGTTCATACCTAGGACTACCTATTATACTTGCTAGCACCACTCGGGAGGCTGTTGATACCTAGCACTACCTATTATGCTTGCTAGCACCACACGAGAGGATGTTGATACCTAGCACTCCCTACTATGCTTGCTAGCACCACTCGGGAGGCTGTTGATACCGAGCACTCCCTATTATACTTGCTAGCACCACACGAGAGGCTGTTGATACCTAGCACTACCTATTATACTTGTAAGCACCACTTGGGAGGCTGTTGATACCTAGCACTACCTATTATACTTGCTAGCACTACCTATTATGCTTGCTAGCACCAATCAGGAGGCTGTTGATACCTCGCACTACCTATTATGCTTGCTAGCGCCACTCGGGAGGCTGTTCATACCTAACACTACCTGTTATGCTTGCTAGTGCCACTCGGGAGGCTGTTGATACCTAGCACTACCTATTATGCTTGCTAGCACCACGCGCGAGGCTGTTGATACCTAGCACTACCTGTTATGCTTGCTAGCGCCACTCGGGAGGCTGTTGTTACCTAGCACTACCTATTATGCTTGCTAGCGCCACTCGGGAGGCTGTTGATATATAGCACTACCTATTATGCTTGCTAGCGCCACTCGGGAGGCTGTTGATACCTAGCACTACCTATTATGCTTGCTAGCGCCACTCGGGAGGCTGTTGATACCTAGCACTACCTATTATGCTTGCTAGCACTACCTATTATGCTTGCGAGCACCATTCGGGAGGCTGTTGATACCTAGCACTAAATATTATGCTTTCTAGCACCACACAAGAGGCTGTTGATACCTAGCACTACATATTATGCTTGCTAGCACCACTCGGGAGGCTGTTGATACCTAGCACTACCTATTATGCTTGCTAGCACCACACGAGAGGATGTTGATACCTAGCGCTCCCTACTATGCTTGCTAGCACCACTCGGGAGGCTGTTGATACCGAGCACTACCTATTATACTTGCTAGCACTACCTATTATAATTGCTAGCACCACTCGGGAGGCTGGTAATACCTAGCACTAGCTATTATGCTTGCTAGCACCATTTGGGAGGCTGTTGCTACCTAGCACTACCTATTATACTTGCTAGCACTTCCTATTATGCTTGCTAGCACAACTCGGGAGGCTGTTGATACCTAGCACTACCTATTATAATTGCTAGCACCACACGAGAGGCTGTTGATACCTAGCACTACCTATTATGCTTGCTAGCACCACTCGGGAGGCTGTTGATACCTAGCACTACCTATTATACTTGCTAGCACCACACGAGAGGCTGTTGATACCTAGCACTACCTATTATACTTGCGAGCACCACTCGGGAGGCAGTTGATACCTAGCACTACCTATTATGCTTGGAAGCACCACTCGTGAGGCTGTTGATACCTAGCACTACCTATTATGCTTGCTACACCACATGAGAGGCTGTTGATACCTAGCACTACCTATTATGCTTGCTAGCACCACACGAGAGGCTGTTGATACCTAGCACTACCTATTATGCTTGCTAGCACCACTTGGGAGGCTGTTGATACCTAGCACTACCTACTATAACTGCTAGCACCACACGAGAGGCTGTTGCTATCTGCACTACCTATTATGCTTGCTAGCACCACTCGGAGGCTGTTGATACCCTAGCACTACCTATTATGCTTGCTAGCACCACACGAGAGGCTGTTTTTTGATACCTAGCACATCCCTATATGCTTGCTAGGCACCACTCTGAGGCTGTTGATACTAGCACCACTACTATGCTTGCTAGCACCACTCGGGGGAGGCTGTTTTGATACCTAGCACTACCGATTATGCTTGCTAGCACCACACGAGAGGCTGTTGATACCTAGCACTACCTATTATCTTGCAGCCCACTCGGGAGGCGTTGATACCTAGCACTACCTATATACTTCCGAGCACCACTCGGGAGGCAGTTGATACCTACCCTACCTATTAATGCTTGCTAGCACCACTCGGGAGGCTGTTGATACCTAGCACTACCTTTTATGCTTGCTAGCTCACTCGGGAGCTGTTGATACCTAGCACTACCTATTATACTTGCTAGCGCCACTCGGAGGCTGTTGATACCTAGCACTACCTATTATGCTTGCTAGCACCACTCGGAGGCTGTTGATACCTAGCAATACCTTTATGCTTGCTAGCGCCACTCGGGAGGCTGTTGATACCTAGCACTACCTATTATACTTGCTAGCACTACCTATTATCTTGCTAGCAGCCACTCGGGAGGCTGTTGATACCTAGCACTACCTATTATTGCTTGCTTGCACCACTCGGGAGGCTGATGATACCTAGCACTACCTATTATATTGCTAGCACTACCTATTATGCTTGCTAGCACCTCGGAGGCTGTTGATACCTAGCACTAATATTATGCTTTCTAGCACCACACGAAGAGGCTGTTGATACTAGCACTACTATTATGCTTGCTAGCACCACTCAGGAGGCTGTTGATACCTAGCACTCCCTATTATACTTGCTAGCACCACACGAGAGGCTGTTATACCTAGCACTACCTATTATCTTGTGAGCACACTTGGGACTGTTGATACCTAGCACTACCTTATAACTTGCTAGCACTACCTATTATGCTTGCTAGCCACCCGGGGCTGTTGATACCTAGCACTAATTATGCTTGCTAGCACCACTCGGGAGGCTGTTGATACCTAGCACTACCTATTATGCCTCTAGCACCACCGACGAGGCTGTTGATACCTAGCACTCCCTACTATGCTTGCTAGCACCACTCTGGAGGCTGTTGATACCTAGCACTACCGATTACACTTGCTAGCACTACCTATTATGCTTGCTAGCACCACTCGGGAGGCTGTTGATACCTAGCACTACCTATTATACTTGCTAGCACCACACGAAGGCTGTTGATACCTAGCACTACCTATTATACTTGCGAGCACCACTCGGGAGGCAGTTGACCATTTACTCAGCACTCGGGATTCTTTAT